>NC_043011.1:56488081-56490581 GCF_006345805.1 Octopus sinensis
GTGAAATAAGAATGTAAGTGCTGCTACTTGGCCATATAATGCTGACTTCCATCTCATGGGAATAGAGATGTTACAATGATAATGATTATTGAAGATGGTTATCACCATTCCGTTGATAACAAAACATTTCATCATCATCATCATCATCATCTTCATCTTCATGTTGCTTTTTAAATCATCCTTATCTCTATGTGAACATGTCAATTTAATTTTGTTTTTCTTTATAGAATCAATAATTTTGTTACATAAACTTTCTAATGGTTTTCTTCGTTTCAGTTTTGTTTTGTTTTTCCCACTTTGTTTTTCTTTATTTTCTTTTTAATTTAGTAATAATAATGTCATTAAATTAATTTTCCAAACAGCATTAAATTCTCTGGTGATACTTATATTGCTGACATTACCAAACGTCTTGCAGAAGATAGATTATCACGAGAAGACCTTGAGAAAAGAAGACGTAAAGTATTGGTTAGCCAACAGCAAGCACAAGATTTAATTTGGGTATGGAATTGGACCAAAAACATTTCTTTTATTCTTCCATTTAATTCAGTTGATGTCCAGGATAAATTCTTATGATAAATTCTTATATACACGAGTATATATTTCTAACTCATTCTTTTTTTTATATCATTCTTTGTTTATCAAATGGCTAAGTCACTTCCTGATGCAATTTACCCCTGTGTACTCACATACTTGCACCCATACATACATATGCACATACCTGCACACATGCATATACACATCTATATCAAACTATTTATCTGTGTGTGTGTGTGTGTGTGTGTTGTCAGTAAATCATAAATCTGAAAGAGAAGCACACACACACTAAGTTATGGAGCAATAGAGTAGTGGCTGGTTCATAAGGTTATTCAAGGTTTTGCATCCATAAAGCATTTTATATACATCTCATCAGACTCTAGGGTCTGATACACACACACATGCACTATAAAGAGTGAGCCAGGAGCAAGGATAATTATAGTGTGAGTGATGATGATGATGATGATGATGATGATAATAATATTAATAATATTAATAATAATTCTACATAGTTTTAGCACAAAGCCTGCAATTTTGGAGGAGGGTTAAATCAATTACATTGACCCCAGTGCTCAACTGCTAATTATTTTATTGACCCCAAAAAGATGGAAGGCAAAATTAACCTTGGTGCAATTTGAACTCAGAACATAAAGAACTGGCTCAGATATTATAAAATATTACCATCTTTTCCGTGAATGCAGTAAGCTAGCACAAAAGGAGTATAAGCTCAGATATGATAACATCATCATCATCATCATCATCGTTTAGCGTCCGTTTTCCATGCTAGCATGGGTTGGACGGTTCTACTGGGGTCTGTGAAGCCAGAAGGCTTCATCAGGCCCAGTCAAATCTGGCAGTGTTTCTACGGCTGGATGCCCTTCCTAACGCCAACCACTCCGTGAGTGTAGTGGGTGCTTTTTACGTGCCACCCGCACAGGTGCCAGACAGAGCTGGCAAACGGCCACGAACGGATGGTGCTTTTTATGTGCCACCAGCATGAGGGTCAGGCGAGGCTGGCAACGGACATGAACGGATGGTGCTTTTTACGTGCCATCGGCACGAGGCCAGTCGGGGCGGTGCTGGCAACGGTTGCGAAACGGAAGGTTCTTTTACATGCCACCGGCACAGGTAACACATCTGCAATTTCCATTGATCGATTTCGATTCTGATCCTCACTTGCCTCAACAGTCTTCACAAGTAGAGTTTCGACATGCCACCGGCACTGGTAACACATCTGCAATTTCCATTGATCGATTTCGATTCTGATCCTCACTTGCCTCAACAGGTCTTCACAAGTAGAGTTTTGTGTCCCAAGAAGGGAAGGTATGCATATGTAGGCTGGCTCCATCCCATGTAGAAGGCCACGGGTTATGGACTCACTTGTCCTGCCGGGTCTTCTCGCGCACAGCACACTTCCAGAGGTCTCGGTCTCTAGTCATTTCCTCAGTGAGACCTAAAGTTCGAAGGTCGTGCTTCACCACCTCGTCCCAGGTTTTCCTGGGTCTGCCTCTTCCGCAGGTTCCCTCAACAGCTAGGGTGTGGCACTTTTTCACACAACTATCTTCATCCATTCTCGCCACATGACCATACCAGCGCAAACGTCTCTCTTGCACACCACAACTGATGCTTCTTAGGTCCAGCTTTTCTCTCAAGGTACTTACACTCTGCCGAGTATGAGTACTGACATTACACATCCATCTGAGCATACTGGCTTCATTTCTTGCGAGCTTACGCATAAAGTGTATTGAGATGTTAACCAAATGTGTGGCTTCAAACTAAAAGAAAAGTGGTATGAACATGAACCAGAGGCTGTGATAGACAATAAGAATTACAGGATTTGATAAGACTTCTTCATAAAGACTGACCATACTATGGAAGCAAGAAGACCAGACATGATTATAGTGGGCAAAAGACAAGGCTTTGCAATGCCATATAATAAAAGAGTGGTTACCAAAGAAAATGAAAA
>NC_043011.1:56495581-56533081 GCF_006345805.1 Octopus sinensis
GTTCCAATTTTTCTCACCATCACTTGTTACAGTCACCTCTTCCCTCATCTCCCTTCAAACTCTTATGGAACATCCTCCCTCTGTCCCCTCTGTACCACTTAACCCCCTCCCCCTCCCCACTGTTATCTGTGGCTAGGTCCTGGTGACTCTCCAACACTATCTATTTTTTTCTCTATCTCCATCTCTCCTTTCTCTCCTCTTTTTTTCTCCTCTACAATAAGCTCTGTCCCTCGGTTACACTTTGAGCTCTCACCTGGCACAAGGCCGTCTCTCTTGGTTCCACTCATTCTCCTAGCTCAGAAGTGTTACTTGGTGACCTTTCTGTTGTAGGGGGCCACATAAAAAGCACCCAGAAACATTTTGTAAAGTGGTTGGCATTAGGGAGGGCACCAGGCTGTAGAAATCATGCCAAAGCAGACAACGAAGCCTGGTCCAACTCATGTCAGCATGGCAAATGGATGTTAAATGGTGGTGGTGGTGGTGGGGGTGGGGGTGGTGGTGAAGCTTCTATGTTGTTGCTTTGGTCTGCTGTAAATAGAAGCTAAATCTCACGAAGGTCACACTCCACCATCTTAAAAAGTAAAGGAAAGAAACATTAGATAATGTAGTCCTAGATACACAATGTCAGTAAGCGTAATAGTTGTAGGTTGAATGCCTTTGATCATTGCTCTGTCTTGATTGAGGCTGGCTTGAAACCAAAGCCATGACCACCACCACCACCACCACAACAACAACAACAACAATAGCTGCTGTTGCTGTTGAGCGAAGCGGTCTTCGTCTTAGAAGTCTGAAATGTGGTCCTTTGCTATTCGTAAGACCCGCAGAAGAGAAAGCAGGTCAACCCCCGACACCGAGAGCATCGACGGATGGATGAATGCGCATCCAGGCTCAGCGGTTGCGTAGGAAGTCGGGGACAAGAAACGAGAAGAAAGAGTGAAAGTTGGGGCGAAAGAGTATAACAGGGGTCGCCAGCCACTACCCCCTGCCAGAGCCTCGTGGAGCTTTAGGTGTTTTCACTCAATAAACACACACAACGCCTGATCTGGGAATCGAAACCACGATCCTCCGACCTAACCATTGGGCCATTGCGCCTCCACTAGCTGCTGCTGCTGAAAAGATGGAAAACCTTTTCCTTTTTTTTTTAACTTAAACAATTTCATTTGCTGCTCTTTCTAGGAACTCCTGCGTCTTGCTAAAGAAGAATATGCTGATCAAGTTCTGAAAGATATTCGCTTCCACGAGAAAGTTAAAGCCGAATACAAAGCAGAAAAATATCGAATTCATTATGAAATCTGTTTTGAAATTTTATTGCAAATTCTTGATATTGTCTGCAAAATTTGTGATTACAGAGCAATATCGAGCAGGTAGGAATATATTAGCTTATTTATTATTTATTATAGGTTTTATATTTTAAAATCTGTTGGCCGTATTCATGATATTTAATAAGTCATGCTGCTGCTGCTGCTGTTGTTTGCCCTCAGGTCAGCTCCAGATAAGCAAACCTCTGTCCAAATGAATATCAGTTGTGTCTCTCCTATCAATTTTGTATCTAGGACCATATCATTCGATATTTTCCTCAGATATAGTGTATCTAAGACTACACTATCCAATGTGTACTTCCTTTTTAAGATGAGGTGGGTGGGTGATTGGGGGTGGGGTGGGGTGGTTTACTGGTTATATTAAGGCTGCTCCCTTGTTCATTTCAATGAATAAATTTTGACTCAATAGGCTGCTACAATGGGTACCAATGCTCCTATATTCCAATAGGCTGCTACAATGGGTACCAATGCTCCTATATTCCTATAGGCTGCTACAATGGGTACCAATGCTCCTATATTCCAATAGGCTGCTACAATGGGTACCAATGCTCCTATATGCCAAAATATGTGATACAAGCATCTTTCCTGTTGGGGGAAATATCATAGAAACATTTAATATAATAAAAGAGTGAGTTTCTACATGACTGCTAGAAACAGTAATCAAATGTCCCTCAAGTCACACTCTGCTCTCTTGCGTAAAGAAGGACACCTAAAAATGACTGGAATGCTTTTGATCATAGGTTTACTCAATCAGGTTGACCAAGGCTTCAATAATAGCCAGGGTGAGTTTTAGTACATTGTTGCACCTCAGGAGTAATCACTTGACAAGCTAAAAATAGCAGTCAAATATCCCTCAAATTATATCTTGATGTCTTAAGAATGGTAAGACATATTGGATAATGTGGAAGCACTCCGTCGGTTACGACGATGAGGGTTCCGGTTGATCCGAATCAACAGAACAGCCTGCTCGTGAAATTAACGTGTAAGTGGCTGAGCACTCCACAGACACGTGTACCCTTAACGTAGTTCTCGGGAATATTCAGCGTGACACAGAGAGTGACAAGGCCGGCCCTTTGAAATACAGGTACAACAGAAACAGGAAGTAAGAGTGAGAGAAAGTTGTGGTGAAAGAGTACAGCAGGGATCACCACCACCCCCTGCCGGAGCCTCATGGAGCTTTAGGTGTTTTCACTCACAATGCCTGGTCTGGGAATTGAAACCACAATCCTACGACTGCGAGTCCACTGCCTTAACCACTGGGCCATTGCGCCTCCAATATTGGATAATAATGTAGTCCTGACTATACAAAAAGATGGGATGGTCACACCTGGGAAGCCTGTGATCATCCGTCTGCCTGGTCAATGCTGACAAGCTGCTTAGCCACAACAATTGTAATAACTAAGATTTGGTTAATTAAATTATTTTCAGTTAAAAATTTTTCTTAAATATTAAAAAAAAATTCACTTTTCAGACAATAACAATTTATTATTGCTAATTGTAATTTCTTTGTAATTGATTGCTGAGGTTAATTTTTAATTTTGCTGACAAGAAAAAAATATTTATAAAGGCAAAACACCCAGTCTTTCTGCTGTTTCCATGGCTGTGTTTAAAATATTACCGTCTTGTCTGTAAAATATGAAACACATTTGACACTTCCAAAGTTTGTTTACAAAATGTTATTATTAATTTTAAGTTTTAATTTTATTTTTATAAGTAAAGAACAGAATAATTTTTAGATTTAATGAATTTGCTTTTAATAATTGTTTGTCTGCCTTGATACTTTTGCAGTCTGTTGCCCCAGAAACTAATGAGAGAATGGAGGGCTCTTTTTATTAAAGGGAAACCGTTGTATGCAAAATCTGAAATCAAAGATGTTACGGAGTCACAAGAAGAAAACCTAAGAATAGAAGAGGCTAAACAAGTCTTGTTGGACGAAGAGGATTTCAAGGATTATAAGGTTTGCCTTTTGATAAATACTTTGTTGAAAAGGGGTCAGTTAATAGGTTGAATTATGAGCAAGAGGAAAAATAGGTTCCCTGTGTTTTATTGCTAATACTAAACATCTTTTTAATCTGTGCCATACACAGTTGTTACATGGGAATCTGCTGCTGCCGACAGAAGTGCCTGGCGACACAGTGTCATGCACGGTGCCATGAGAGCAGAGAACCTGAGGTCCACTACTGCCAAACTAAAGAGAACCAGGCGAAAGGAGCAGCAGCAACCACTGCTCTCGTCCCCTTTCACTTGCACCAGATGTGGTAGGGGCTGCCACTCGATGGTTGGTCTGCACAGCCACACCAGGAACTGCAGATAAACCCACCACCTTTTCCGAGCTACACCATTGTCTCTCGAGACGGACGGATGCCGAGATGAGATACAGTTGTTAGAAATGTGGATGGATGGAAGCACTCCATCGGTTACGATGACGAGGGTTCCGGTTGATCTGATCAACGGAACAGCCTGCTCGTGAAATTAACGTGTAAGTGGCTGAGCACTCCACAGACACGTGCACCCTTAACGTAGTTCTCGGGAATATTCAGCGTGACACAGAGAGTGACAAGGCCGGCCCTTTGAAATACAGGTACAACAGAAACAGGAAGTAAGAGTGAGAGAAAGTTGTGGTGAAAGAGTACAGCAGGGATCACCACCATCCCCTGCCGGAGCCTTGTGGAGCTTTAGGTGTTTTCGCTCAATAAACACTCACAACGCCTGGTCTGGGAATCGAAACCGCGATCCTACGACCGCGAGTCCGCTGCCCTAACCACTGGGCCATTGCGTCTCCTGTTAGAAATGTATGTTATGCAAGAATCAAGAAATATACTGCAGTGAAATAAGAATTAGAAAGTTTCTTATAT
The DNA here is from genome assembly GCF_006345805.1 of Octopus sinensis. Classification (NCBI taxonomy): domain Eukaryota; kingdom Metazoa; phylum Mollusca; class Cephalopoda; order Octopoda; family Octopodidae; genus Octopus; species Octopus sinensis. Next base: position 56,499,756 of record NC_043011.1, read on the forward strand.
AATGAAGTTTGTTAGTTATGACAGGAATAAACTCCTAGTGAGAATGTTGAGGGATGAAAAATTATATTATGAAGCTTGAGACTGGAATGGAAGGTAGCCTGCAGTTGCCATAAGAAATTTACTTCTGCAGAGACTTGAATCTCAGGGCGTTTATAAGACTTTCCAAGAAAATTCTAGACTGTTCAGAAGCAACTTAAAGAATGACAATCAAACTTTTCTTTTAGACTAGTGTGTCCACCATAAACTGAATCCCAGAGTTGTTTGGCAGGACATTACTATATATGGTCTTATCACCAACAGCAGCAACCATCTTCAGTCAACACGACCAAATATAGTAATGTACAGCTTAAACATTCAGGTTCAAATTTCAAGGAAGGTTATCTGCTACAATATGCTAATGAAGTTAGTGTGTAACTCACTAATTAAATAGTTGTGGCAAAAATATTTTAAAACTTGAATTAAAACTAAGTTATTTTCACCCAATTATTTTTGAAAGGGTTTTGAATGCATTTATAAGTTAGTAAAAGTATTTTGTGCAAATTCACACATTTTGAAGAATATTTCAAACTGAGTACTTACTCTTGTGTGAGACACAATGGTTGTTAGGTTAGTGTTAGACTTCTGAGTGTATGGCCATGAGTTGAAATGTAACTATTTCTAGCCATTTCGTTACATCCCTGAGCAAGTGATTAATTCTGTTCCTTCCAGTTTGCCTCGATGGAAAAATAAATAAAATAAAATAAAATAAAACAAAAAAAGGCTTCACTTTTCTGTTAAGGTTGAGTGGTCAGCAGTAGAAATGGTGTCCAACAATTTTTACAATAAACGAGCTTTGCTCAAGAACAGAGAATTAGAATGAAACTGTATTATTAGTGTATTTTTAGCTTAGGTTCCCACACATTGTCCAGCACACTGAGGTGGCGATTATGAGTGTATAATAAGCAACAAATGCTTTGAGACAGAAATTAGATAAAAGACAATTTCAAATAAATTAAAAGTGGAAAATATGTTAACCTTGAAGCATGAGCTAACATAAGTGATACGACAGATTTTGGGGAAATTCATACCTGATCATTTCTGCAATTATTATCATCATCATCATCATCATCGTTTAACATCTGCCTTCCATGCTAACATGGGTTGGACGGTTCAACTGGGGTCTGGGAAGCCAGGAGGCTGCACCAGGCCCAGTCTGATCTGGCAGTGTTTCTACAGCTGGATGCTCTTCCTAATGCCAACCACTCCGGGCAAGGCTGGCAATGGCCACGATCGGTTGGTGCTTTTTACGTGCCACCGGCATGGAGCCCAGTTGAGGCAGTGCTGGCAATGGCCACATTCGGATGGTTCTCTTACGTGCCACCGGCACTGGTATCACAACTGCAATTTCCATTGATTTTTGATCGATTTCGATTTCACTTGCCTCAACAGGTCTTCGCCAAAATAAGTTCTAAAGAAACCATTTAGATCAGTGGTTCTTAACTAGGGGCCATATGACCCTAGTGGGGTCTATATAAGATTTTATATGAAATAAGTTGCTTATACTTTTATAATACACAAATTTTAACAGTTTTTTTTGTACAATTCCTAATAATAACATTGAATGGCTCTAGAGGCCTACTAGATTGAAATAGGGATGAAAGGGGTCCATTGGTAAAAAATGGTGGAGAACCTCTGGTTTGGATTGTGAAATTTCTGTTTAAATGAAATGTAAAGAATTGTTGTGGTGTAATGATAAACAAATGAATTTTATCTTTTTATTGCATTCACAGAATACGGAACATGACTGGCTGCTAGAACCTGATAAACCGAAACCTCGGCACAATCCGGTTGTGGGACACATTGTTAATCGTTTATTGACTTTGTTGTACCCACCTCCAGTAAGTGTCAATAACTTTCTTTGCTCAACTGTTTATGTCAAATATAAACCTATTTTGAAGGAAGAAAGAAAATACAAACCAAAAAGTGAATTCTCTATCCAAAATTGAAAGAGCCATTATTTAAATTTTTGCTGAGTAGCACCTATAATTATTAATGCTGTCATTGGTTTCTTTTGGTGAATCATAGGGGTAATAAACTAAGATTGGTATCTTACAATTTCTTTGGCAAATGGACCAACAAGTATTGAACTCTTACTTACTTGTACTTGTGGCAACATTCACCCTGGGTGGGTTGAGTCGGCTTCTTCCTTGGAAGAAGTTTCGTGGGAATATGTGGATTTCACAGGCGGTCCCTGACAATCCTGGATGTAGAGACATCCTGTTTGCCGCAGATTGTCTGCAGATGCAGGGACAGAACGACCAAGGAGCCGCCGGTTGCTGAAACAGACACTTCAAGGATTTTCACCAGAGCCCCGTCTGCCGGGTTGTGGCCCTAATACCACTTGGTGTCAGAGCAATCCGCCTTGGTTGACCCTACCAGGAACCGAAGTTCCCGACGGCATAGCTCTGACACACGTATTGAACTCAGAATCAAGTGAGTCAAATCAAAATAATACATTTCCTTAAGCATTTCCCCTATTCTTTAGCAAATAGGAAAGCAAAGTATGAGAACCTATATCTCCATGTGTAAAGTATCTAATGTCATCTTTCTACTTTGACCTTTCAGCATTTAAGGGATTCTGCCAAATGCAGTCCTTATTTAGTCACATTGTTTTGAATTAATCACGAATGATCTCATAGCTTTGAGATTTCGATGATGTGATTGCTAATTTTTAGAATGACATTGTAGGGTAGGTGTGAGAGGTTGGATCTGGCTGGTTTGAATATGAAACATGTAGAATATTTGGGTCAGATAATCCCAGTTTAAATGTTAAAAGCTTAAAATCTTATCCGGTTTGTCTTTCATCTCAGCAAAAGCAGCAGGGACACTTAAGGTTCCGTTCAATTGCCTTTACTCTTCCATCATATGTACTTGGCTTTGTAGCCTTTCTTCTTCTCTTGTTTCTTCTTTCAATGGTATTGTTAATCTTTTATTAATCAGTTAATCAGTTTCAGTACATTTTAGACTTTTCAATAACAAGATGATTAAAACGAGGTTATATATTCTGTGGGTGTTTGGTGAATATATTCACAAAGATGGTAAATTTTCTCTGTAACAATTCTTTCTTTACAGTATCTGGATGTTATCTGGTTTGTATTTTGCTTTCAGATTTTACAATATACTTGGAAACAAAGATTAGGCCAAAGTTATAACCTAAAGTTTGTATATTTATTTTTGGGGAATACTTATACCCAAACTGCATGTTCAGTTCAGCAGCAAACCCTCTCACAGCAACTACCATAGGCTGCTGCTGCTAAATAGAATTTATATTCTTTTTTTTGGTAATATTTCTTTAGTATCTGTTTGAGCAGATTTTATCTTCAACAGTAAACTGAAGGAACCTTGAAATAGTGTTGTAATTATTTGCTGTAAATCCTTTCCTTACAGAGGATTTATTTAGGTTGAAAAAAATATATATACTCAACTGGATGAATTTTCTATCTAGAATCTTCTGTGTATCTGAATATATTCAATGTTTTTTCTGTTATCACCATTAGGCTTTCAATTCATTCTGTTCAAAAGTGAAAATAACTTTGATTCTGCAGGTTTTAAAACATTTTAAACATTATTTTATCTTGTCAGTAATTAACCAATGGTTACGGTTAATATACTAGTCTTGGATCATGAGTCCAAAAACAAATCATTGTCTTTGAGAAATTCACTTATCCTATTTGCTTATCATAAAAATGGATCTCGTATTGTGATTTTATGACATGTTAGTGAAGAACAGAATCTAAGAGCACTTCTACATTTGTTCCACTTGCATCATTTCTGTTTAGTAAACAAAAGATATTTAAAATTATAAGAATATATTGCCAGCTGATTTAAAATAATCTAATGTAATAGATTATTTTGTATTTAGAGTATATTTTGCATATAATGTATGTGTGTGTGTGTGGTGTGTGTGTATATACACACTAATATTGAACAATGAGAACGAGTGCTCAACACTGTATTGGTGGATAAATAGTTTTTATTTGTGAGTTAACAAGGCTACCAATGGTTTCATGTAAAGAGGAATCTCTTAATTATCAAGTCAGGAATGTTGGAACTTGTTTACATTTTGGATGAGAGTACTTAGAACATATATATATATTTATATGAGGAAATATATATATTGTGGCATAATGGCTATGAGGTTATGGTACTGGACTTCTGACCATGTAGTCACACGTTCAGATCTTATTAGTGTCCAAAGTGTTGTGTTTGTGAGCCAAGGACTTAACTGCTTCAGTTTCCATGACCGACCAAAACAACCGATCCTACTCTTAGTTCATAGCTTAGTGTTTAATGGTAAAATGGTTATTCAATTCTAAAAGTAATTGCTGCTCAAAAAATGAATGGAAAGCAAGTCAAAATATGTTGAAAAGTTTTTCAAATGCATTTTATTTAATTCTTTTATTTACAAACCTTTCAGTTTGTAAGTATTTCCTCATATGTGGATTCTTAATATTTTCATAATAGCCACCTCCAGAAATACCAGTTTTCCCAGAATTTTCTATTCGAGTTTGTCTGTTGGGAAAAGCATATAGTGGGAAAACGTTCTGTGCAGAGAAACTAGCTGAAGGTAAGTACTTACGTTGAACAGAATTCAAGGTTGGTTGGTTAAGTAAAAGCAAGAAACTTTTAAATAAAAGACTGAAAACAGTTTGGAATAAAAAAGAGGGATCTTTGCTGCAGACATCTTTAGATTCTTATATTTTTGCAATGTTTTTCTGCCATAAGAATTCACTAAGAAATCGATTGTTTTCTGAAGACAGAAATATACTTGTTTGTGCAGTTGGTGGTGGTGGTGGAGGGGACGAGGGGGTTTGAGAGAAGGAAGAAAAACAAATCTGAATGTAATTGAGTAAAAGTTGTGATGGGAAATTTAAAAGTAGGAGAGGGGCTTTCTGAGAAAAAAGACAATACCAAAATGAAATTGCATATATTAGAATGTATAATGGTTACATGAGTCCATTACCATAACAATAAGCTTTTAAATTTTCTTTTAGAATTGTTTTCCCAATGAAAAGTTTATTTCAAAATTCTTGAAGAAATCTCATGAATACATTTTAAGTTGTTCAATATCTCTCTCTCTGTGATATATTGCCATAGTTATCATCATCATCATCATCATCATCATCATCACCATCATAACCTTTACTGTCATATACTAAACAAATGCATTGTGTCTTTATTTCTTAGTCTGTTTTGTTTGATGTTTTATTGTTTGTTGACTAAAGCCTACCATGGCCACATCATTTACCAACAGCCAGATTCATACAACTGTTTTTTTTTGCATCTATTCCATATGATTAAATTCTTGACATATTTAACACCTTCATTGATTTCTCTGGAATGTTTTGGGGCTGTTTGTATACAACTATACGGGGTCTGTCCAAAAAGAAGCGGAACTTTTTAAACAAACAAATTTATTACTTTACTAAAATTCTGTCTCCACTTTTTCCCTGTTTCCAGGAATAGTTTGCAGTCTTTATAGCAAATTGTCTTTGATCTCTTTTGTTGCCTGGAATCAGCAACCTTTTCAGGCTGGTTTCAACTTTGGGAACAAAAGAAAGTCTTTAGACCAAATCCGGAGAGTTAGGTCGCTTGGGGATGACAATCAGCTTGAGCTTTGGCAAAAAAAACAAAAAAAAAAACCATCGGTAGGGAGTGATGCATCAACAGGTGCATTGTTGTGGTGGAGCATCCAGGGTTCCAATTGCCGCCTCTGCTTTGGCATCAACTCTCTCAGATGGCTTAAGACATCCAAAGAAGAACTCTCTATTGATTGGGTCATCAAATGGAACAAATTCACAAGGAACAACCTGATTCAAAATAAAACAAAAACCCAACAACAACATAGGTACAAGTATGGCCACATGGTTAAGAAGCTTGCTTCTTGAACCACATGGTTTCAGGTTCAGTCCTACTGCATGGCATCTTAGACATGCAACTTCTACTTTAGCCTTGGGCCAATCAATGACTTGTGAGTGACTTTGATTGACAGAAACTTTGTGGAAGCCTATTCTTCATGTGTGTATGTGTGTGTGTGTGTGTGTGTGTGTGTGTGTAGATATATATGTGGGTGAGCTGAAACATTAATAGGCTGACTATGAAGGGGTGATGCTAGATCTGTGAAATCCTGCATGCATTAATTTCAACCTCTCTTATTAATAACTGACATCTGACTGTTCAAAGAAGACTTCAAAGGTAACTAGTTGGGACTTCTTTTGAAAATGGACAAAATCTGGCATTGTGGTGTTATCAAGTACCTGCAGAAAAATGGCTTAGCCATCTCAAGGACATTCATGCTGGTATGGTTGCTACATTAGGGAATGATGCTCCAACTTTGTCAACAGTGAAAAAGTGGGCAGCTGAATTTAGGAGGGGAAGGGGGAGTCTTGAAGATGACCCCAGAGATTTGGATATCCTGCAACTGCCACCACCAAGGAAAATATTGTGTTCACCACATGGTGATGGACGACAGGCTATTGATTATAAATCAAATAGAAATAGCGAATGCTATTAGCATATCCTGTGAGAGAGTTGAGAAGATTCTGTGCAATGAACTTGGCATGACAATGGTTTCTGCTCAGTGGATGCCATGTCTCCTGACACCTGATCAAAAGCACACCAGGTTGGTCACATCATGGGAAAATCTGACATTGTTTGAAGCAGATCCATCTGGTTTCTTTGAACGTTTCTTTGCCCAGGATGAGTGTTGGGTTCAGCTCTCTGAGCCTGAAACAAATAAAATACGATCCATGCAGTGCAAACACCCCTTCTTCACCTGCTCTAAAGAAGGCCAAAGTTGCTTCATCTGCAGGGATGGTGGTGGCTTTAGTTTTGGGGAATGCTAAAGGCATTGTGTTTACTGACTGTCTTCAAAAGGGCTACACCCTCAATGGAGAAGACTGTGCCAACTTGCTGAGGTAGTTATGAAAGGCAGTCAAGACTAAATGCTCAGGGAAACTGACGAAAGGGGTTTTGTTTCATCAGGACAATGCTCCAGCACACAAGGCCTTGGTTTCAGTGACTGCTGTGTATGACTGGCTTTCAACTGGTCCATCACTCTCCCTATTCCCTTGATTTGGCCCCTTCTCACTGTCATCTGTTTCCTAACATGAAAAAAACCCCTTAGCTGTGAACACGTATCGCAGAGATGAGAGGACGTCGTCTCTACTGTTGATGAGTGTTTTGACCAACACCGATGAAATGAAATGTGTGGACCGCAAGGGGTGGGGCTGTTATGTTGAAAAATAAACTGCATTTAATTAACATTCCATGAGAGTATCTTAGTCAGCCTATGGACTTTTCAGCTGACCTTCGTGTGTGTGTGTGTGTGTGTGCATATGTATATATGTGTATGTGCTTTTGTGTTTGTATTTGTCCTCCACTACTTGACAGCTGGCGTTGGTTTGTTTGCATCCCCATAACCTAGTGGTTCAGCAGAAGTGATTGATAGAATAAGTACCAGACTTAGCCATACATACTGGGGTTGAATTGTTAGACTAAAGCCCTTGAAGGCAGAGCTCCAGCATGGCCATGATCTAGTGTCTGAAACAAGTAAAAGAGTCTGTTATGTCAGCTGAATGAGTCTGATAAGATTTCATGGATTGTCCGCACCAACCCTACCTGAACTTCCTAATTGGAAATGCCGGAACCTCACCTTTCAAACAACTCTTGCAACAAGAATAGCCAAAACCTTCAAATATTTTTTTCCCAAATTTTTTCCATACAAATATGTCTTTCCAGTTTCTTCATTGTTCAACTTGTAACCATTTGCAGAGTGCACTAAACAGGTTCAATCTAGAATGTGTAGACTGATGACAGACAGACAGACATGGCACGCTGTGGTTCTTATTAGACTGAAGGCCAAGGTCACCCATACACAGCCCTGTTGTTAGGAGCCATAATGAGGCTGCTGCATCACTTAGTTGTTAGGGTTTTCAACTCACAGTCAGGTTGTGAGTTTGATTACCAGTGGCACAATGTGCCTTTGAGCAAGGCATTTTATTTCTTGTTGCTCCAGTCTCCCCTCAGCTGGCAAAAATGTGTTGTACCAGTAATTCAAAGGGGTCCAGCCTTGTCACGTTCTGTGTTGCACTGAATCTGGCTGAGAGATGTATATTAAGGCTGTTCCATCGATCGGATCAGCTGGAACCCACATCATCGTAACAGACAGAATACCTATTTCTTTACTACCCATAAGGGTCTAAACACAGAGGACAAACAAGGACAGACAAACAGATTAAGTCGATTATATCGACCCCGGTGCATAACTGGTACTTATTTAATTGACCCCAAAAGGATGAAAGGCAAAGTCAACCCCGGTGGAATTTGAACACAGAACGTAGCGACAGATGAAATACTGCTAAGCATTTCGCCCAGCATGCTAACGATTCTGCCAGCTCGCCGCCTTAACTGACAGAATACCAGTTACGCTCATCGGTCGGTCGGTTGGTCGGTTGTTTTCAAATCTGGTTACATTTCGACAGACCTTGTATTTTGAATTTCCTCTTACTCCTACTTCCTCATATTTACACTGAATACATATTTTCCTTTATTAGACACCAGCTACGTAAGTACACTCATCAATACACACACATATATAAACAAATATGGGTGTGGAGAAAATACAAAACTTATTGACAAACTCAGTGAGCTGAGATAATTGGATCTGTTGTCGGCAATTTTATGAATGCCATCTACTTTATTAATAGAGAGCCACGAAAAGAAATTTGAATTTGTTCTATTAATTCATGTACAGCATATGTTAATTAGCTTAATTAAACAAATAGACTTTAATTTCTTATCCAGAAACACAATATTTACAATAGGATTTAAAGTTATGACCTGAAAGTCAACGGTTAAAATGTTACACTATTCTGTTTCTTGTGTATGTGTGTGTGTGTGTGCATGTATATATATATATATCATCATCATCATCATCGTTTAATATCTGTTTTCCATGTTGGCATGGGTTGCATGGTTCGACCGGGGTCTGGGAAGCCAGGAGACTGCACCAGGCTCCAGTCTGATCTGGTGGTGTTTCTACAGCTGGATGCCCTTCCTAACGCCAACCACTCCGTGAGTGTAGTGGGTGCTTTTTACGTGCCACCGGCACAGGTGCCAGGGGAGGCTGGCAACGGCCACGATCGGTTGGTGGTTTTTACGTGTCACTGATACGGAAGCCAGTCAAGGCGGCACTGGCATTGGCCACGTATGGATGGTGCTTTTTAGGTGCCAGGGTATACACATATATCATCATTTAACATCTATTGTTCATGCTGGCATGGGTTGGATGGTTTTACTGGGTTGGTATGCTGAAAGTCTGCACCAGACTCCAGTCTGATTTGACATGGTTTTCTACAGCTGGATGCCTTTCTTAACGCCATCCACTCTAAGAGTGTAATGGGTGCTTTTATGTGCCAGTGGCACAGATGCGAATTTGTGTGACACCGGTACCTGCTATGACTGTGATTTTGCTCAGCTTGATGGGTTCTCAAGCATGATATACATACATACATACATGCATACACACACACATACATATATATATATATATATATATATACATATATATATATATGTGTGTGTGTGTGTGTGTGTGTGTATATATATATATATATACATATATATACAATTATAAATGGCAGAGAAATAGTATGATGAATATTTATTTAACAATAAGAAAATTCAAATGTCATGGCAAATTGTTTCGTAGCTTAAAAACATGTAGATAGTTTATGTTATTATATTTCATAATAAATAAATTACTTACATGTCTGCATTAGTACAAAATGCCAAAAGATTTTCCCAAGTAATGCAGAATTAAAGCCAAATCATTTGTGACTTTCTGCCCTCCTCATTGTTTTCTCTTGTGTTGTAAATATATATTCTAAATGTTTTGTAGAATGATACATTAAAGAGCCCTTTTTTTTTTTTTACATGAGTCCTCCTGGACTACTGGAATCCTTATACTGTGACTTGGATTTATGTATATTAGCACAGGTATGGCTGTGTGGTAAGGAGTTTGCTTCCCAAACCCATGTTTCCAGCTTCGGTCTCACTGCATAAACACCTTGGCACTGGGGCAAGTCTCTTCTACTAACCCATACCAGCATGGGAAAGTGGATACTAAAATGATGATGGTGATGATGATGATGATGATTCATAATGATGTTGGTGATGGTGATGATGGTGGTGCTGTTGATGATGATGATGATGGCAGTGATGATGATGATATTGGTGTAGGTGATGATGATGATGGTGGTGGTGTGGTGGTGGTGGTGGTGGTGATGATGATGATGGCATTGATGATGATGATATTGGTGTAGGTAATGATGGTGGTGGTGGTGGTGATGATGATGATATTGGTGTAGGTGATGGTGATGATGATGATGATGGCAGTGATGATGATATTGGTGTAGGTGATGATGATGATGATGGTGGTGGTGATGGTGGTGATGGTGATGGTGATGGTGATGATGATGATGATGGCAGTGATGATGATGATATTGGTGTAGGTGATGGTGATGATAACTATGAAGCATGTCAGAAAACCTGTCCACGTATCTCTAATGTGGATGCTGTCGTAGTGTGTAGCAAGCCTGATAAAACCAGCTTTTGCTGAATCCAAATAAAAACTAATCCTTTATTTTAACAGCTCCTGGAAACGATCTGATGGTGTCTTTGAAACTGTATTAAAACTTTATCATCTTGGAATTAATTTTACTTCTGTTAACACATTCATATTTGCTAATTTCTATAGATTCCTTTTCTTCATATTATATTTAAAACTTTTAGCTACTCTTCTTTACATTTGCAAGGTTGTAGAAATACGAAATGTACCAGCATAAACGGGGTTAGAACAACTTTGATATATTCATAAGCTCATAAAGCACAAAAATATTAAAGACAGGTATGCCATAGAAGTGGCAACTATTATATTCTTATTCTTTCATTCAAAATTCAGCATTGAAGCTTACAAGATATATTTTAATTCCTCTTATGAAGTTGTTTATTCATTGTGAGTGCTCTATAACTGTTTAGAAATTAGTTGGAGCTATAACCAATGCCTATAGGGAATATTTGAATGGAAAGAATGAATTTCAAATATAGGCCGGTGGTGGCAGAGGCTGTGTTTGTGTGTAATCATTGGTTTTTGTTGACTTCCCTTTCTGGCTTGGATTGGTTGGGCCAACCCTGGCCAAGTCAGTTTTTATTCAGAATTCCCTTTTAGATGAGTTGGGGAATTATGTGTCACTCTTACATTTCCATTTTGGCATGGTTTCTATGGCTAGATGCCCTTCCTAAGACCAATCAGAGTGTACTGGATACATTTTATGATGCACAAGTACTAGAGAGATTGTCGTGTCCTCAACACAACACAAGAACTCTCTCTAGCCTTTTGCTGACCCTGTCCGATTACCAACCATTCTACAGAATATTCTGGGTGCATTTAACATAGAGAAGTTGCCAAGGCAGTTGCAGCAGCAACAGTAATTCACAGTGTAAGAATTTGAGAAAGAAAATTCATATTTGGCAAATTGTTTTTGGAACTGAGGAGTATTGCCATTATATTCCACACTATGGTATTTCAAGAACCAAATATGTTCTTTTGTCATATTTGGGCATTCTCTCAAAACTACTCAACAATATGATTCAATAATATTTAATGTAATTTAAATTATGATAGGTTTTAACATTTAGAATTGTGAACCTTTCCCAAGAATTCTAAAAGCCGATAAAAGCTGATTCCAAATAGAAATCATGTGAATAGACGTAGGGTAAACTCTTATTTAGTACTATTTCAATTGTCAAACTAATTTAAATAAATGTTTGTAAAGAACAAGAATATTGTGTATTTCAAGAAAAATGATGTTTCATTTCAGAATATAACCTTAAGATTTTAAACATTGATGAACTTGTAAAAAATGCCATCCAAACTTTTCATGACAATGAAGAAGCTGCATCAAAAGCTAATGTAAGTTGCTTTTGTTTTATTGTTTTTTACTTTTCTATATTAACTGTCAATACTTGTCATTGGAATTACTGCAAAAGAATTCAAGAATTAGTTGTTGCTTTTTACTTCTTTTTTTTAATATAAAATTTAAAATAACACAGCATTGTGAAAATACTGACATAAAACACATTTTATTTGAACTAACATATATATCCTCTTGTCTTTTATTAGTATTGCAATGTAGTACCACCACCACCACCACCACCAATTCTGGTTTCAAAATTATAATGGTTTCAGATCTTGACACAAGGCCAGCAATTGTAGGGGCATGGTAGGGAATCGATTACATCAACCCCAGCACTCAATTGGTACTTTATTTTGTCAGTCCTGTAAAGATAAAAGGCAAAGTTGACTTTGGTGAAATTGAACCCAGAATGAAATGAATCTGAAGAAATGTTGCTAAGCATTTCGCCCAACACAGATTCTGCCAGTCACATTCTTTAATACAACAGCATAATCCAATTCAGTTGATTTTGGGGGGCCCAGTTTAACATACCTATTTCTTTACTACCCACAAGGGGCTAAATACAGAGAGGACAAACAAGGACAGACAAACGGATTAAGTCGATTATATCAACCCCAGTGCGTAACTGGTACTTAATTTATCAACCCCGAAAGGATGAAAGGCAAAGTCGACCTTGGCGGAATTTGAACTCAGAATGTTACAGCAGACGAAATATGGCTACGCATTTCGCCCGGCGTGTTAACATTTCTGCCAGCTTGCTGCCAGCCCAGTTTAACATACCACTTGGCCCTTAAGGGTATATGTTTAGTGGAAGCCTGTCTGTGTGTTGCAAACATTGGGCGACAAGACTCCGGTCTGAGAATAATTTCTTCTCTCAAGAGTCAAGAGCTGCTGCACCAGTTTCTTTTCAAAGACTTCCCCTCCACAAAGAAACAGAAATTATAGAAAGAATATTTCAGTGAATATCAAATGACTGAAATAACATGCAGTCGTCCATATTGTTAAACACAATGTTAGCAGGAAATGTATTGAACAAATACATTAGCAGGATCATAACAAACAATATATTCTAAATAAATACATTAAGAACGATTGGTTTCATTGGCAAATATCAATAAAGGTATTTACCTCCACTGGATAACTTTGATGATGGGGTTATGCATTAGTCGAACGACTATTTGTGTGTGTGTGTGTAACTATAACTGGCACTCCGTCGGTTGTGACGACGATTGTTCTACTTGATCTGATCAACAGAGCAGCCTGCTAATGATGTTAAAGTGCAAGTGGCTGAGTATTCCACAGACACGCATACCCTTAATGTAGTTCTCAGAAAAATTCAGTGTGCCACAGAATATGACAAATTTGGCCTCTTTGAATTACAGGTAGATCTCCTCTTCACCAATGAGTGGACTGAAGCAGTGTGAATGTGCCTCCTCAGGTAAATGTCTAAATAAATCCTTCGTTAAATCTTTACTCAAATGACAGTAGGATTTAACAAAGGTCTTGTTTAAACAATTACCTGATGAAGTGCATTTTATACCTTGGATGGATGATAGTGATGCAATATGTTGCTTATATCATCCTACCAATGTACTGTGGGTGTAAAGGTGTTTCAAAACAATTGTAGTGATTTTAAATAAAGTATATCATTCACCTAATTTTCTATCATTTACCTATTTGTATAAACTCTATGGATACTGTGAAATTCCTGTTGTATATCCAGTATCAGGAGCATTTCCACTGTATGATGACATCAGGTAGCCAATAACTGTGGATGAGCTTTGCATAGCAATGATACAAAGTGTTTACTTGAATCTTATTTAACTATGTTTATATATATATAGATAGATAAATAGATAGAGAGACAGATATTGGCATGTAAAAAGCACCAACCGATCGTGGCTGCTGCCAGCCTCTCCTGGCACCTGTGCTGGTGGCTCGTAAAAAGCACCCACTACACTCATGAAGTGGTTGGCGTTAGGAAGGGCATCCAGCTGTAGAAACACTGCCAGATCAAATTGAGCTTGGTGCAGCCTCCTGGGCTTCCCAGCCTCCAGTTGAACCGTCCAACCCATGGTAGCATGGAAAACGGACGTTAAACGATGATGATGAGGATATATATATATATATATATATATATATATATATATATATATAGAGAGAGAGAGAGAGAGAGATATGTGAAAGAGGGTTAGTGAAAGCTATTGCAGAGTGAATAGACAAGAAATGTTCTCAATATTTCAGCTTCAATGAGAAGTAATTAGGTATCAAAATATTCTAAGAAAAATTAAATTTGAACAATTAAAAAAGAAAGAAACCAGTTTTGGAAGACAAGAAGTGTGATTTCTTTTAAATTGTCTGCAGACATATGTTTTAATTGAACAGCCTGAGTTTTTTTTTTTTTTTTTCTGCAGACCTTGCATCAATAGAAATTCAAAGTTGTACTTGAGATAGAATGTTAATCACATCAGTGTTGTAGGCTTTATTTTTCTTCTTTTTGTGTAAATTCTGCTAAATCGAAAAACAAACAAGGGTTGGTGACAGGAGTGGCATCTGGTCAGCTGTATATAGGTGTGTGTGTATTTATGTGTGTTGTGTCTGTGTGTATTTGTGCATATTTTTGTGTATGCATCTGTGTTTTGTATATTTATGCGTGCGCGCGCATGTGTGTGTGTGTGTGTGTGTGTGTGTGTTTTCCTGTACATCTGTACCTCAATGCTGGCATCTGGTAGCTTCACTTGTCATCATCTGAGTGAAACAATGATGTTTATTTTCCTTGTTGACATTACAATCATTCACTCTTTGCTTTCAAAGTTGAGTGAATTAAGAAAAACCTTATTTGGGAAAGACACATGAGGGTTGGTGACAAGAAGGGCATTTAGTCATAAAATGTTGCCTCAAATAAGTCTGCATCTAACCCATGCCAGCATAGAAAAATAGATGTTAAATAAATGAGTAAATGAATGAACAAATAAGTAAGAAATGTCCAAAGTAATTCCTGTCATTTTGTTCAAGACTCAAATAAACCAGGAAGAAGTGCAATGGTTATTTTTATCAACATTTGAAGAATTAAAGGCAAAGAATTTAGATTGAGAACAAAGTAACATAAACTGTCTCTTGCAAGGGCAAAGAAGCATCAAAGATGATTTGCCCCCCCCCCTCAATCTCCAAACTGAAAGAGCTGCTTAAAGGTCTTGCAATCTCTTCTGAATCCATTACAACATCTCAGAAGGCCTTCCATTCATCAGCAGATATTTCAGAGTCTCAAGCATTTCACCCCTTATATCCAGTTCACTTTGCCTGAGTGGGGCAGCAAGGACTGAATTTGTCTTTCTCCTGCAGAAGGGTCTCACTGGGGGTCTCTTGGTCAATCCCAACCGCCCTTCACTGGTTTCAACTCCCTTCCTTTGTGGCTCCCTCTTTTGTGGCTTTCTTCAGTTGTCTGCATTCCAAACCAATTTCCTGCAGGAAACAGTGCACCAGCCTGGCCGTGGCGGGGGGGGGGACTGTGGGCAGTCAACCATTTCCAATTTATAATTTTTTTTTTCTGAAACATTAAGATTAGTAAAATATTATGCTCGACATAATGTTAAAACATCGAAACTAATATTTGAAAGTCTCACCAAGTATTTTATGTATTTATTAAATTGATTGCTTCAGTTTTTTAAAATTTTTATTATTATTATTATTATTATTATTATTATTATTATTATTATTATTACTTTATTATTATCATTACTTTATTATTATTATTATTATTATTACTATTATTATTAGTATTACTATTATTATCATTATCATTATTATTATTATTATTACTATTACTATTATTATTGTTGATATTTTTTTGTTTTATTGTTGTTGTTATCATTATCATCATTATTATTATTACTATTACTATTATCATTATTGTTGGTGTATTTTGTTTTGTTGTTGTTATTATTATTATTACTATTATTATTATTATCATTATTATTACTATTACTATTATTATTATTTCTTTTTTATTTCTTTTTTCTTTTTTTTTTTTCAATTATGAGGCCATGGGTGTAACCTATTCATGTATGATAATAGCATAGAGTTGGTTACATTATTGTTGAAGCAGCAGCAGCAGCAGTGATTATTAGATGTTAGTATTTATATTTCCAATATCAATGTGAAATATGAGAGATGATGGCAGTAAATAGCATTTTTTTTTTGTAATGAAATTTAATGCGGATCTTTCGTTGAGCTCATGGCATTTGTGTCTTTGTCTTTTGTTTTTACTTGTTTCATTCACTGGGCTGTGGCCATGCTGGGGCATTGCCTTGAAGGGTATTTTTTCAGGCGGCAAGCTGACAGAAACGTTAGCACACCGGGCGAAATGCGTAGCTGTATTTCGTCTGCTGTTACATTCTGAGTTCAAATTCCGCCAAGGTCGACTTTGCCTTTCATCCTTTCGGGGTCGATAAATTAAGTACCAATTACGCATTGGGGTAGATGTAATCAACTTAATCTGTTTGTCTGTCCTTGTTTGTCCCCTCTATGTTTAGCCCCTTGTGGGCAATAAAGAAATAGGTATTTTTTAGTCAAGCAAATCAACATCAATATTTATTTTTAAGCCTGATGTTTTATGTATTGATCACTTTTGTTGGACTGCTAAGTAATGGGGACGTAAACAACCAGTTGTCAAGTGGTGATGGGGAACAAACACACACACACACACACACACACACACCACACTCTCTCTCTCTCTCTCTCTTTCACACTCACACATGCACTTAAACGCACGCGCACACACACACACACACACACACACACACACACACACACACACACACACACAATAGTTTCTGTCAACCAAATTCACTCATTATACATTGTTTGTCCTGGGGCTATAGTAAGAGAAACATTTGCTCCAGGTGCTGTGTAGTGGGACTGAACCTGAAACCACATGATTACAAAAAAGGCCTCTTAACCTCATAGCCATTATATATTTTTGATCATTTGCGTTGTCACCATTTTTTACTAAACTGTTATTATTTTATCGGAAATATTGTCCATTCATTCATTTTGCTTGTCCTAGAATCCATTTTTCCCTGCTTCCATGGTTTGGATGCAAACTTCCATGTGACAGCATTTTACAGCCAAATGCCATTCTTGGCACTAACCTTTGCCTGTTTCTTAACAAAGAAATTCTTTTATTCCACTGGATTTTGAAAGCACAAACTATAATGTCACCATTCTGACATCTTTGCACTCACATACATGTGCACTGCCCCAACACACTTCTGTTGGACCCATGCAAGCTTAAAAATAGACATTAAAACAATAACAGTTATATATAATATGTATATATATGTGGCAAGAAGAAAATGGAAGGGATACAGAAATAGTATACATCAACTGTTAGACATTATATTATGTCTATTTATTTGCTCTAAAAAATTTATGAGAATATATACGTATGTAAAGACTGTGTATTACATATATACGTACCAGTAATTCATAGAATAGAAAAAGAAAAAGAACTATATGTATGTATGTATGCATGTAGTCTGGTTTTCCAAATTTTCAAAAATATTTGGTCAATGGCGATATGTAATACAAAAGAGTACCAATAAGGACTTCTACCGATTGATGATGCTGGTTAACATACATGAGTTTTTGTATCTTCAGTTGGTTGGTTTAACTAGTCTTCATATATTCTCACGTAAAAAGCACCAACCGATCGTGGCCGTTGCCAGCCTCCCCTGGCACCTGTGCCGGTGGCACGTAAAAAGCACCCACTACACTCATGGAGTGGTTGGAGTTAGGAAGGGCATCCAGCTGTAGAAACACTGCCAGATCAGACTGGAGCCTGGTAGAGCCTCCTGGATTCCCCAGACCCCAGTCGAACCGTCCAACCCATGCTAGCATGGAAAACAGACGTTAAGCGATGATGATGATGATGATGATCAAAAGGATGTGTTATAATACTATTCCACAGCCATACCAACAATCCAACATACATACATCATCAGCTGCCCCACGGATATCATTGTGGTTTCGACACCTGGGCAGTACCACTCAATCCAGCAGTGTCAACAGCAATAAAATAAGTGTTGTTTGGGAACAAACAAACCAAAGAAACCACAATTTTCAAACACATTTACCCAATGTACAACCATATCGATAAATAAATTCAATAAGTAAATCTGTAACCAACTTCTAAATATGTAACTAAACAGCGACTGAACCTTTAAGTCAAACATTTTATTCCCTACAGTTTTCCATATATATGTATATACACACAGACATACATACACGCACATATATGACAGGGTTCCGTACAGTTTCCAATTGCCAATCTCACTCATACAGCATTGGTCAACCTGGGTGCCTAGTTGTAGACATCTGCCTAAAGAGTCATGCTGTGGAACTGAACCCCAAACCATTTGGTTAAGAAATGTCTATGTTTCAGGCCACGGATTGTTTATTTTGTCAACAATTCCTTTAAGTTAGACAGAGTTGTCTACCCTTGATAGTTCTTTAATTTTTACCTTCACTCGCAGAAACGTTAGCACGCCGGGCGAAATGCGTAGCCGTATTTCGTCTGCCGTTACGTTCTGAGTTCAAATTCCGCCGAGGTCAACTTTGCCTTTCCTCCTTTCGGGGTCGATAAATTAAGTACCAGTTACACACTGGGGTCGATGTAATCGACTTAATTCGTTTGTCTGTCCTTGTTTGTCCCCTCTGTGTTTAGCCCCTTGTGGGCAGTAAAGAAACATAAATTTTTCAATATTGGAGTTGGGCATGATTGGATGGCTTGATTAATTATCAATGCCAATTAAATATCACAGTTATGTTGAGAATTTTGCTTCATAGCCACATGGTCTCAGGTTTAGTCCCACTGTGTGGCACCTTGGGCAAGTTTCATGGATCAACCAATGCCTTGTGAGTGGAAACTGAAAGAAACTTCTGTGTGTGTGTGTGTGTGTGTGTGTGTGTGTGGTGTGTGTGTGTGTGTCTGTGTGTGTGTGTGTGTGTGTGTGTGTGTGTGTGTGGTGTGTGTGTGTGTGTTTGCATATCTCTTTATCTTGATATACTGTGATAGTTGTAAGTGAGTGTCATTGTCATACAAGCAGTGTCATTTCTGGCCATTGGGAAGTGTTACCTTATTAGGAAGCAGGTGAGGGTTGGCAACTGGAAGGGCACCCAGCCATAGAAAATCTGCCTCAATAACCTCTGTCCGACCGATGCAAGTACAGAAAAGTGGATGTTAAATAATGATGATGCTGGTTGGTGTTGCTGTTGAGCAAACGGTCTTCATCCCAGAGCTCGCAAGATGGGAGAAGTCCAAAATGTGGTCCTTTGCTGTTCGTAAGACCCGCAGAAGAGAAAGCAGGTCAACCCACAACACTGAGAGCATCGACGGATGGATGAATGCGCATCCAGGCTCAGCGGTTGCGTAGGAAGTCGGGGACAAGAAACAGGAAGAAAGAGTGAGAGAGAGTTGGGGAGAAAGAATACAACAGGGGTCGCCCCCCCTGCTGGAGCCTCATGGAGCTTTATTTAGGTGTTTTCGCTCAATAAACACACACAACGCCCGGTCTGGGAATCGAAACTGCGATCCTCCGACCGCGAGTCCGCTGCCCTAACTATTGGGCCATTGCACCTCCACTGATGATGCTGGTGATGGTGATGATGATGAGGAGGAGGAGGAGTAATGTCTCATCAGTTACTGTCTTCTAATGGTTCAATCATTGACTCAGTGAATTTCTGATGGCAACAGTGAAAAATTGTGTTATGATGCTGGTGGTGGCTGCGGTGATGGCAGCTACTATGAGGATGATGATGATGGTGACAATGGTGATGATGGTGATGATGATGATGATGATGACGACGATGATGTTAATGACGGTGACAACGATAATGATGATGATGATGATGATGATGATGATGATGATGGTGACAATGATGACAATGGTGATGATGATGACGATGATGCTAATGACGGTGACATCGATAATGATGATGATGATGATGATGGTGACAATGATGACAATGGTGATGATGATGACGATGATGATGATGATGCTAATGACGGTGACAATGATGATGATGATGGTGACAATGATGACAATGGTGATGATGATGACGATGATACTAATGACTGTGACAACGATAATGATGATGATGATGACAATGCTGCTGCTGCTGCTGATGATGATGATGATGATGTACATTTTTCTAAAGCAATATGGCTTGGCTCTCGTAAATAGAAAGTTTGCAAAGAAGTTCTTTGACTTCAACTTTGTCTTCTCATTTATTAAAGACTAGCAGAATTGCCCGGCGTTGCTCGGGGCTGAATTGCTTGAAAGTACTGTTAATGATTGCACTGAATTATGATGATTATTCAGGCAAATATTGAAATAAGCTTACGGTGGGAGATAAGGACTTAACGCCAAACGTGTGCCATTGCATTGTTTTGGGGGAACCAAATTTCTGATGAGCATTATAGGGGCACTAACTTTAAGTTTGAGAAAGTGTGGTGGTAGTCCGGGGTGCTCAAAGGAATTGAGTACCTCTATTGGATAGTTGATGACGTCCTCTGGGTCAGGAGTTGTATCGATAGACTGATATACATCGACTTCCCCAGGAATGAGTTTTAGCATTTCATCATTAATATGGTGAACAGTTTTATTCCTCGGGGCCAGTATAGCCTTTTTGCCATCCAATCCATATTCTGATAATTAGCTTGTAAATCTGGGAACACTGCATCTCTGAGATCAGAAGGCGTCTTAACAATGGTACAAATGGAATCGATGGCAATATTACCATTTTCATCCCCTGGTATTTTGCCTTCGCCAAGTGCAAGGAGGGTGTGAGGAAATGCTGGTGATGTGATATTACGTCGCATATGAGCACGCATATTGGTGTGAAGTTTGAGAGTTACTTCCGTTTATTTTTAAAAATATGCATTAAAATGGAAAAAATGATGGTAAATTATTTGTAAAATCATAGACTCATCGTAGACGCGCGCTAATACCCAGAAGGGCTCGATATGAATCACGACTATAAGATACCCGGTTTTGGTTAAACTGCATCGCAAAATGTGGGAGTAGTTAGGAATCTAAATCGAGTAGACAGACACACAACCTTTCTTTTATATATATACATACATACACACACACATACATACACACACACACACACACATACATGCATACATACATATACACATAAACCGAGTAAAAAATTTCAGTTATCTCTCTCTTTCACACATTACTCTCTCTGTCTCTTCACACACACTAACAGAAGCACTTCACTTACACAACATACTGTCTGTCTCCCACACTCCATCAAACACACACACACACACACATGTACATCAATGAGTCCCATGCACGGTAACTTCAAAGGAACTTCCCTCATCATACAATCGCTTTCTCTTAGTCTCTTTCGCTCTCATTACTTATGTAAAAAAATAAAAGTTTTTTCTATGTGTGTAAAGAGGAAGTGGGAGGCAGAGTGAAAGAATCACTCACTACAGTAAGTGAATTACTTTCATTTTATTCCTTGCCCACTGTGTGTGTGCGTTTGCGTGTGCTGTAAACCAGACTAAGAAAAGCATTTGACACACACACCAGAATGTGAGTTTTCTGTAAATTTTGCTTAATTGGAGTTTAAATTTTAAAAACTGGACCTGGCATGACGCGATGCATTGTACTCTCAAAACTGCTAGGTAAATTGTAATTGAAGAAATCCTATATTGTAGATTTGTATAACTCCCAAAGGGAGGCAGATAAAATCTGCCTTTTATAATAAGAGATGCTCTCCGAACCACAGAAGCGGTTCTTAAAGCTTCTTCTCTTCCATTTATTTATGGTGTTCCGATTTCAGGTCAAATCCAGATGTTTCTTCTTTCCGTGCAGACTCTTTTCCGCTTCCATTGTTTCTTATTCCATCCATTCGTATTGAAACGTGTGTCCTCGGCATTTAGATTTCAACCAAATACTTTTCTAGTTCTTTCTATGATAAATGTACCATTTTTGGTTTTGTCTTGCTTTCGGCTCTATCAGCCGCCTTTGGTCGCATAAAACCTCTTTTGCAATATCATGAGTAGTAGTAGTAGTAGTAGTAGTAGTAGTAGTAGGTGGTGGTGGTGGTATTCAAATTTGTCAGTCATAAAGCTCTCTCTCTCTCTCTCCTCACTTCTTAGCTATAAGATAAAAGAATATCTCTCTCTCTCTCTCTCTCTCTCTCTCTTTTTTTTAAGACAGTAAGGTGTGCTTATGGGAGATTTGGCTGCTATTTCTGCCAGTTAGATCAATCATATATTGGTCACTTTTTGTCCAGTGAATGGGAATGTGTTTATTTTTTGACTCAACTCTGCCAGGATATTTGACATTTTGTAAGTTTTGTGATTTGAAGAATTTCTTTAAACTGAATTCATTTCTGTTTTTTTTTTTTAACTTCAGAAACCATTCCGTTTTTTGATTAAAAGTGCAAGTTGCATTGACAAGTTGGAAGGAAAAAATGAGTTGGTGTCAATTAGTCGAAGCAAGACAATTATGCCCTCAGGTATGTGCAAACCAAACAGGTAACTATTTCATAATTGTTGGAGAAGTCACCATGTTTTGTCACTTGACAGTCACAATATTAGGACCTTTGTAACTCCTCAACTACCATGTTCTTTAATTCTTCAGTTTGTTTCAGCATATCAAGGCTATGGCCATGCTGGAGCACATCCTTATGCTTTCCCCGAACTCACAAATTTTTATTTGCTACTTTGTTACTCAAATTAATACTTACAAAATGTGGAATTTAGTCAAGTTCCGAAAGAAAAACCTATTGAAGCTGAGAATGTTTTTTCAAAAGGTAGATCTAGTACCAGTTATATACTGGGAATCAGTCATATTAACTCTACACTTCCCTTGAAATATGTGGCATGATGCCAAACAGAAATTCTTATTACAACGCCGGGTCATAGTTCTAGTGCATGCATGTACAGTTGCGTGCATGCGCACATACATGCGAGTACTGTCCAAATCTCTGACCAATCACATACAGCTAGCTGGCATTCAATTGGCATATCAAGTTTCGGGCATTTTGATTGGGTTTTGGATAGAAAATTCACAAAAAGTTACTTCTATTGATTTTTTAATGGCTTTGCATGGTGACTGGGGAAATGTAAAGATGTGCACGACCACGCTTGGACGGTTTTAAATGACCATAGAAAGTGCGAGCCCTCTAACTAAAAAATTGTGGATTTGTATAAAGGACACGCACACAGACAGACATTTTGCCATTTATATATATAGAGATTATTAGAACTGTTTATGACATTTGTTAGTTCCTTAAGTTTATATTAGTGAAAATGGAATGAGTATCAACAAAAAACAAAATAAAATGTTCTTTTTTTTTATTATTCTTGATATTTTTCTTTTTAACTGGAACATGTAAAAGAACTTAATTTTTTAATTAAAAAATTTTTTTTACTCTAGGCACTAGGCCCGAAATTTTTGGGGAGGGGCCAGTTGATTAGATCGACCCCAGTACGAAACTGGTACTTAATTTATCAACTCTGAAAGGGATGAAAGGCAAAGTCGACCTTGGTGGAATTTGAACTCAGAACGTAAAGACAGATGAAATACCACTAAGCATTTCACCTTGTGTGCTAACATTTCTGCCAGTTTGCCGCCTTATGTAAAAAAAAAACTTTACGACTGAGAAATGTGAACTTAATTTAACCAATAATAAGAATTTAATAAACTCTTTTCCTGTTTTTTTTTTTATCTTGTTTTTCAGTTTTGTAAATTTTAATTTTATTCCTGAATTTCTAACAATTAGAAAATGCACCAGGGTAACCCCTTTCTGGATGCAGTCTAGGTTGCAACACAGTCCGAAACATGAGGGCAATCATCCATGGGCGGGGGGCCTCATCTGAACATTATACAATGCTACTAATTGTTAGTATTTTCTGGCCCTGAAGCAAAGGGCTCATTGTTAGGATGTGGTCCTTGCTATGTTAACAATTTGCATTCACTAGGAGAGATCCTTGCTGATTGTGAGACCCAACATTTAGAGGGCCCTATTTTGGGTGCTTTGTTCATGATTAAGTGAGGTGTGGTATATATTTTCTTGATACAATTGGCATTATTATTTAAGGCAGAAAGTTTGCAGAATCATTAGCATCCTGGGCAAAATTCCACTGAGGTCGACTTTGCCTTTCATCCTTTTGGGGTTGGATATGTACCAGTGATACACCAGGTTCAATGTAATCGACTGGTCTCCCCACCTCCAAAATTTCAAGCCTTGTGCCTTTAGTCGAAAGGATTGTTGTTGTTGTTGTTATTATTAATATTTTTATTATTATTATTATTATTATTATTATTATTATTATTATTATTATTATTATTACTCTTATTATTATTATTAATCCATACATTAACTCTTTCGTTACTATATTTCTGACCAAAATACACCCCTCATGAGTTTCAATTAAATTCTAAAATAATCATGAATCTAGGCTTGTTTCATTAAATAACTAACTTTTTTACTTATCAATATATTAATGTGATATTTGGAACATAATTAAAGAAAGGGTTCTTAATCAATTTTATTGCATAACTTTTGTCTCAAAGTGACTTTAATTACAGGTAAATCCAGGCAAATTGAGCAAAAGGTAAAAATATTAAAATTTTGTTTAAACATCACCATAGAAAATGAATCACCAGCTAATATTCAAATGGGTATGTAACAAAATTTTGATAAAGAAGAATTGTGCACATCACTATATCATCAGTTGAATTTAATGCACAACAGGTGTACCAAAAAGGTGGAATAAAGTGAAATACTGGAATCCACCGCAAGTTTGACCGAACTAAAGAAATCGGTCAAAAAATAATATACGGCCCTGGTTATGGTATGGAAGTGATAAATTCCAGACCACATCGTTCCCTAGGCCATGCTGACTAACATTATTTTCCCTGTATAAAAACTAAATCCACGCAGTACCCAGTATTTGTTTCACAAATTTTCCGAAATTTGAACCCCCATTTTGTGTTTGTTTACATTCTGCATAAGTTTGTTTCCGCATTGATCGCTTCAAACAATAACTTCCAGACCACATCATACCCTAAGCCATGCTGACTAACATTAGTTTCCCTGTATAAAAACTAAATCCACAACAGTACCCAGTATTTGCTTCACAAATTTTCCAATTCGGAATCAATGCTTGATAACATGAAACTCCTATCCATTTTCAAAGTTGAAGAAAAATCGATGCCGAAAAAAATGTGGAAAAAAATCTCCCAAAATTCAGGGAATTAAAATTACACGTCGATCGTTGTACAAAACTGTAGATGAACTGTTTACGAAGTATAATCACGTGTTTTCACGAATGTACTAAAGAGATTTGCTCTGGTATTCTCATTTAAATATGAATAGGTAAATATGGGCGGCTTTGGGCGGTTTGGTCACATTAACCAAAATTTTTTTCGGGCGGCTTTGGGTGGTTTGGTAACGAAAGGGTTAAACTTTGGTTCTTGCACTTGTTGTCTTCAGCCATCCTGTTCTTACACATCTCTAAGTATCCTGCAGCTAGGTTTGAACCCCCACGCTGTATTTACTATGCAGTGCTTCACCAGTCTTAACTATTGTGTGCCACAATTCTGTCTGTCAAATCCAGCTTAAAAGATGTCAACAGTGTGTAACAAGAAAGTGATTAGAGAATGTATTAATTATAAACTAAAGAGAAAGTTAATGGTTCTGTAAATTTCAAGTTGATGGCGATTAAAAAGTAAAATAGAAATTCTTTCTTTGTTGAAAGAGGAAAGATTCCTTGTTTTTTGTTAATTTTTTTTTAATTGTTTGTTAGACCGTATTATTTAAAAATTTTGTTAGACGACTTTCTCTAAAGCTTCAAAATACCTCCGGAAAAGTAGAGGTGTCTGGTTTGGTGGATAGCACAAGAAAGAAACTCGGTGAATTTGCTTCTCATCATCATCATCATCGTTTAACGTCCACTTTCCATGCTAGCATGGGTTGGACGATTTTGACTGCGGAATGGCGAACCAGATGGCTGCACCAGGCCCCAATCTTGATCTGGCAGAATTTCTACAGCTGGATGCTCTTCCTAATGTCAACCACTCCGAGAGTGTAGTGGGTGCTTTTTATGTGCCACCGGCATGGGGGCCAGTCAGGCGGTACTGGTAATGACCTCGCTCGAATCTTTTTACACGTGCCAGTAAGGCGACGTTGGTAACAATCATGCTCGAATGGTGCCCTTTTACGTGCCACCGGCACGGAAGCCAGTTGGCTGCTCTGGCAACGATCACGCTCGGATAGTGCTCTTGGCACCCTACAAGCACGGGCTCGAGTGCCAGTAGTACGACGCTGGTAACAATCACACTCGAATGGTGCCCTTTTATATGCCACTGGCATGGAAGCCGGTTAGCTGCTCTGTCAATGATCACACTCGCATGGTGCTCTTTGCACCCCACTAGCATGAATGCCAGTCATTGAATTTGATTTTGATTTTGATTTTGATTTCGATTTCGATTTCACTTGCCCCAAGCTTCGCAAGCAGAGTTTAGTGACCCAAGAAGGAAAAGGTATGCATAAGCGGGCTGGTTACGCTCCTGGCGACCGAGACCTTTGGAAATATGTTGTGCTTGAGAAGACCCGGCAAGCCAAATGAGAGCATTGCTTCTAGCAGTGTGAAAATATTTCATCTTGTGTATATCATTTTTATTTGAATTGTGAATTACCTAGACTATATATATCTAGATTATACACAATGTTTCAATGAAAATATTCTCTCCTTACTGCCAGCATGTTCAACAAGAAAACAAGTAAAAATGTATTTAAGGTAGCAGGATCACTGAACCTCAGTTAATGATAATTTTTTCTTTGCTGTGTTTTTGTTGTTATCAATTGTAATGACTTGATCTTATGACCTCAAAATTCTCAAGAGTTGAATGGCATTTTTTTTAGAAATTACATTACCTCCACCAATTGAAATTCCTAAAAAGGTAAAAGAAGTCACCTCAAGTTCTAAGATAGAATTATTGGCAAGTACGTTAAAACTTGATGATGCTGCAATACTAAGGAACATATATGTAAGTTGTCTAATTTTAAAAGCTTGTCTAATTTTTTGATTACCCTTTTGAAGATTTTCTACATTTAATATTTACTTTAAAGAGGGCG
Source organism: Octopus sinensis (assembly GCF_006345805.1). Taxonomy (NCBI): domain Eukaryota; kingdom Metazoa; phylum Mollusca; class Cephalopoda; order Octopoda; family Octopodidae; genus Octopus; species Octopus sinensis. The sequence goes on from NC_043011.1 coordinate 56,526,947, forward strand.
GCGAGCTGGCAGAATTGTTAGCATGCCAGGCAAAATGCTTAGCACTATTTCATTGTTTCAAATCATTTGATTTGGCTGTGTGTGACTTAAAGCTTTGAATCCTGAATGGCCGAGGTTTCTGTAAGAAGTCTGCAAAACTTAAAGTTGTGTGGAGCCAAATCAGACTGGCTTAAATAACACACACGCACACACACACACACATATGATGGGCTTTTGCTAAATTTCCCTCAAATGTGTTGGGTAACCTGAAACTACAGAAGACATACTCATGATGGGAATAAAATATTTAATGATGTATTTGTCCATTTTCGTGGATTATGTTGACTTCTCTCTTCTGTTGCAGGTGAATACACAAGCTAGCCTTGGTTCCAAAGTGATCATGCATTTTGAAAAGGGACAACCTATACCTGAAATTGTTTTAATAGAGATTATTACAGAGGCCATCAGGTAGATATCTTAGGATAAACTCTCATAACTTTGACATAACTTTGATAGTGTGTTGACTCAGAGCATTTTATAATTTTGGTGTTTTAGAAATGCAACCACATCTTGTTTTGAAACAAAATAAAAGGAACATGTATAGTTTTCCCAAAGACACCACCAAGAGTTTAAGAATAGCAACATGAGCAAAGGAGACGCAGATGAAAGGAATCTGGCTGCTAAAAGAGTTTTGGAATGGTGGAAATACTTAAGACAAAGCCAAAGCAAAAGATCATCATCATCATCATAACCATCATCGATTAACGTTTGTCTTCCATGCTGGCATGGGTGGGATGGTTTGACAAGAGCCGGCCAGGCAAAAGCCTGCACCAGACTTCTGTGACTTTTGGCAGGACTTTCACAGTTGGATGCCCTTCCTAACACCAACCACTCAGCAGAGTGGACTTAGTGCTTTTTATGTGGCACAAGCACGGGGAAGGTCAGTTTTGGCAAGGTTTTTACGGCCAGATGCCCGAGAAAGGAAAAGGAGACATTTGAAAGCCACATCAAGACTTTCTACTTGACTTGAAAGATAAACAAAGCAGAATAAAGATGAGATGAATGAATTACTAGAATGGATTGAGAAGCTGTATGAAGAGAAGCTGTGTCAGAGTGAAGGAGGTAATATGCGGGGAGGCTGTTGTGGAGCAAGAGGCTTTATGGCTTGTTAGTTGTTCCTCAGGGGTTGAAACCAGAAGCTTTATACTGATTATGACTAACTCGCAGACATACCAAGCCCCATTCTATAACATTATTCTTTGAAATAATTGTTATTTTGTCATCACCACATTCAGTGAATAGTGCACATCAAAGACAATATAAAAAAGAGAGATACGGGAACTCAACTTATGGTATCATCTTGCTTCCAACATCACATGTTCAACCATTGCAAACTATGGGGAAATATTTCTGATACAAGTCTTCTTCCAAGCCTCGTATCTCAGAGGTTTTGGTGTTTTTCACAGCCAAAAGAGAGCATTGGCCATCAGTGACATTTCCCCACCGCATTTCTTGACTCTAGAATTCTCTCTTGTTGGATCCCCCCACTCCTTTTTTTTAGGGGATTTTACTGCACCACATCATATGTTTCCTTGAGGGTTAAGGGTTGTCCTTAGGGGTTGTCCTCTCACAAGTCTTGTTGGCTTTGAACTGTCTTTGATGCTTCTGAAACTTAGTTTTTTTCTAGGTAGAAGTGTTGGCCCTACACAAATCCATTTTTACCTCAGGGAAGAGGTAGTGTGGCCACTATCCTTTGACGTGTCCAGCATGAGAAGAGTTCCATCAGAAGATTTGTGCTTTGCTGGCATAACTTTCAGGGTCAGTGAGACATACAAACCACCACACCCCAACAAGCACTGGACCTTGTGGTGCTTGATTACAACAATCAATGGCTTTTGGTTGTTGGACCCTTGTATTTTCAGTCTGGTATTTTATATTATTGATCTCCAGCAGATAAGTTTTACATTTTTGTTTTTACACAAACAGCCTAACTTGTACTAATTTACACAACTATACAGAAACACACACACACACACACACACACGTGTGCGGTTATGGTATTTAACTATTACTGTTTGTTGTAGGTGTGTAAAGGAAGAAACTGGTTGGATTTTAGATGGATTTCCTGTGACTTATTGCCAAACAAGGACTTTAGAGAAAGCATTAACAGGAATTGGTGACGACGATGATGATGAGGAACGTAGAACTAAAGATTTTGAGAAAATGCAAAATGTCTCTCAGCTGCTTCCCAATCCACATTTGGACGTTCCACCTGCAAAGAAGGTCAGTGGCATTGATGTGGTGATTCTGCACAACATTTCTGATGACCTGTGTCTTCAGAGAGCAGCTGGCCAATATAGTAAGTGAGAAACAAACATTTTCAAGTTGTTTTAGATCAACAATGGGTTTTGCTTGTTTGTTTTTATTTGTTTGATCAGGATTACTTACATTCCTATTGGTGACCATCCAACTGAGACAGACTGAGACCAGAAAACCAATACACTTTACCTATGGTAGTGATATGCCATAGATTTTAGGTGAAAAATGACGGACTTAAGAAAGAAAATCCCTCGGCAAAATCATCTTAGAAAATGTTTACTTGTGAAACAACTTAAAGCTAAAATGACTCTTCATCGAGAGAATTAGGAAAGCAATTAAAATTCCAGCCTCATTGGCCTGAGTTGAGCCAAGAAGGAAGCTTCTTCCTGGTGATCTAACTTACTAGCAAAATCTGCCAAATTTATAATAAAATAATAATAATGAAATTATTGTGTATCATGCTCAGGTGCACTACAACTCATCAAAGGTGCAGGTAGAGTAAATGGAATTATGTACAAAAGTCAGGAAAGTGAACAGTGTATGAGTTATGATATACATGTGTATGGAGGTGGGGATATCAGGTTTAGTGTTGGTGAATTTCAGGAAGCATAGAGGTTTTAAAGGATGCAATGTCTCGGCAACTAACAATTGATGCAGGTAGTTAATTCCATGCTTCAGCAACTGTGAGTGTGAAAAAATGTTACCGAAAGTCATGAGAGCTGTGCTGTTTTCTGACTTTGTAGGCATGGCCACATGTGTTAGACACATGGAGCTCAAAAAGGTACTCACAGTAGTTGTTGGCATGATGGTGAATAATCTTGTGGGTGTTTACCAAGTCAGTTGCCAGACGCCAGAGCTTCTGAAATCACGGACTGTTTGCCTTAAGAATGGATTTATCAGATAATGTTCATGGAAGCACTCCGTCGGTTACGACGATGAGGGTTCCGGTTGATCCGAATCAACGGAACAGCCTGCTCGTGAAATTAACGTGTAAGTGGCTGAGCACTCCACAGACACGTGCACTCTTAACGTAGTTCTCGGGGATATTCAGCGTGACACAGAGTGACAAGCCTGACCCCTTGAAATACAGGTACAACAGAAACAGGAAGTAAGAGTGAGAGAAAGTTGTGGTGAAAGAGTACAGCAGGGATCACCACCATCCCCTGCCGGAGCCTCGTGGAGCTTTTAGGTGTCTCCGCTCAATAAACACTCACAACGCCTGGTCTGGGAATCGAAACCGCGATCCTATGACCACGAGTCCGCTGCCCTAACCACTGGGCCATTGCGCCTCCTGAGATAATGTTCATATGTACACATTGGCTGGAAAAATATGAAGAAAAGCATGCAAGGCCATACCTGGAATACATTTGATGACAGATTTATTGAGGCTGCACAATGGGAAATAACCTCAGTGGAGGAGTGATGGAAGGAAATAATTACCTTGGAAGGAAATAATTATCATCTTAATCTTACAACTAATTTGACTTATTATAGATTTTATGACTAATGTTTATTTTTTTTGTTTACAGTATCTGAAAAATCCAAAGAACACTTCCATATGCTTCACAACCCACCTACTTTTGGCCAAGCTACAGGGATTGCAGAGAGAGAAAAAGTGATACCTCTGATAAGTAAATCCTTTGATGAAGAAAATGCTCAAAACAGGTACATCTATGTCTATGTGTGAGAGAGAGATTAAAAAAACATGTCAAAAGACTTCATTCTGTGGCACTGGTTCCTTCTGCCAGCCAGCACAACTGTGCATTATGTAATAAAATCTGCAAATCTTTGGCAGGGCTCAAGAGTCGTACAAAGGCCTCGCATTGCATAATCAATGATTCATTTCAGTGATTCTTTCTAGCAATGGCTTTGCTCGTATATAAGAAAGCAGATACTGTATATCTTTATTTATGGATTTTTTTATACTACCTCAGGTCTCATGCTATCACAGTTTGCAATTTTCAAGTGTCCCACTTGAGAAATGGAGGTAATCTGGCTTCATTTTGGATTTCGTTCTGTGAAATACATATAGTTAGTTAGTTAGTTAGTTAATTTGGCTCAAAAGCAAATAGCAAGGCCATGTAGGGGGACATGGAGTTAAGTACAGGGTGGTGTTCATGTAAAGAGTTCAGGCCACTTGAGGTCCAGGGAGGCTTTGAACAAAGCGGTCGTCGGCATCTTCACCATCTCGTCTGGCAGCTTGTTCCACGGATCCGCAACCCGGACGGAGAAAGCTCCTCTCCTTCGATTGAGATGAAATCGTCGCAGGTAGAGCTTTTCGGAATGACCCCGCAGCCGACGCTCCGGAGCAGGAGTGAAGAACAGCTCTTTCGAGAGGTTACACTTCCCACTTATGATGTTGTGGGCGAGAATGAGATCACCACGGCGGCGGCGTTTTTCAAGAGAATAAAGGTTGAGTGTCCTCAGCCTTTCTTCGTAGGACAAATTTTTGAGACCATGAAACATGCGGGTAGCCAGCCTCTGGACTCTTTCGAGATGCTGTATGTCTTTGAGGAGATAAGGAGAAGAGGCTTGAATCCCATACTCCAATATGGGTCTCACCAGCGTGACATAGAGTGGCAGGAATATGGCTGCTGTGAGCATTCCGAATGACCGTCAAATCAAAAACAGAATTCCGCGCGCTTTGTTGGCAGCATGGACGCACTGGGCCGAAGGCGAAAAGGAGGAATCCACCAAGATACCCAGGTCCTTTACCTGATCGGTCTTCTCCAGCAGCAGACGACCCGGCTCGAAATCAAGTTGAGTTGCAGGAGTAGAGCCGACAGGCAGATGACAGCACTTTGACACGTTCAGACACAGGTCCCAATCGTTGTACATGCACCCATGTATGCATGGGCCTCAAAAAACAAAAACAAAAAAAAAAAAACATGAAAAATATCCTCTTATTATGACCAATATAGAAACTGTTACATGGTTGCTAGGCCTGCTAGAAATAGTTACCAAATTTATCTTAAGTCACACCCTAGCATGTTATTTAATGTAAGTGTAAAAAGTATACAACTGTACCTGAAGTATAAAGATACTGTAGGTTCGTTTATGCTGTAGTGTTGCTGTAGTACACGACTGAATACTGTAAAGGTGTTTCTCCATCAATCTGCCAACTCTGGAGATCCTTCTCTTGATGTTAAAATAATATTTTTGACTCCAGCAATAATCATTCTTAAAACACAAAATTGTTAATTCAATTTCACGGGAGAACAATTCTCTTGTAATCTCTCAAAGAAAACAAAACATTCTGTCTTCTTTTACTGCAAAGAGGATAGTTCTGCAGAAACAGGAATGAATAACATGGCTTTTTGCTTTGTGGTGTATTTTGGTTGCAGTAACTTGAGAAGTTTTTCTGAGAGATCAATCAACATTTCCTTATTAACTGGGAGTCTCAGAGGGAGAGAGAGAGAGAGAGAGAGAGAGAGAGAAAGAGAAAGAGAAAGCTGTATCGATTTAGATGTGTAATGCAAATGCATGCTGGGAGGAGAGTGAGATGTGCTGGAAATAAGCATGAAATTGTTTTGATTGGATTTTTAAAAGGTTTGCTTTCAGTCTTGAGATGATACAAAATTAACAGACATTAAACGATATTTGCACTGCAGCCATGTGTGACACAACATTGGTGGCAGTTCCATGACAATGTCAAATTAAATCTTACCAAAGACTTCATTTTTTTCTCTGTTCACATAGCTTGCATGGGAGGAACACAGTCGATGTATTATCATAAATCATGTCGAAGCCAGGGTGAGTGCCTGGAGATAATTCATGTGATCTTTGCCAGGGGTTAAGGTTTAAATTCGATAAAATTAATTAGAGAAACAAAAATTC
>NC_043011.1:56538081-56655581 GCF_006345805.1 Octopus sinensis
TGGGAAGAGGTGGCCCATGATAGTGTGGCTCCTATCCTTTGAGCTGTCTGGTATGGGAGGCCCAACTAGCTGTGGTAGCATAGCTCCCTGGGTCATTGAAGTACACTGGTCACCACATCTCAAGGATTGAGTCATGTCTTGGAGACATTCTACAAAGGAAGCATTAAATGAAGAGAAAAGTAGTGAGAAAGATAACAGTACAAGGTGCTATCAAAAAGTTCCCAGACTAGTTATGGTTAATAAAAAATAACATATAGTGTAGTGGTTAAGAGTGCAGGCTACTAACCCCAAGATTCCGAGTTTGATTCCAGGCAGTGACCTGAATAATAATAGTAATAGTAATAATAATGATAATGATAATAATAATAATAATAATAATAATAATAATAATAATAATAATAACAACAAAAATAACGACGACGATGATGAAAAATACCTTAGGAATGAGAACCCAGGTTCCAAATTTCCTCAAGACACCTGATGAAGTCTGGAGGGTATATCAGCCGAAACGTTGTGTTAACAACAAAGAAGATGAGGACAAATATCCATCAAATGTAAATAATGTAAATAAAAACTTATCTACGAAAGTTTTAACATCATTTCCATTGAAATAGTCACCTTGCACAGCAATACACCAGTTCCAATGTTCTTACCACTTTTGGAATCAAACCTGGAAGTTGTTTTCCATAAGTGAATCGAAGACCTTCAGTGATTTGCTCTTGATCTCAACAGTGGCGTTAAAACGGTGACCTTTGAGCTGCATTTTCATCTTGGGGAAAAGATGGAAGTCTGCAGGAGTTAAATCTAGTAAATGGGACAGGTGTGGAAGCAAAACCATGTTGCTTTTGGCAAGAAAGTCATGAGCGAAGAGATCTTGGTGACAGGGTGCATTGTTCTCAGGAACAATCCAGTTCTTCATGCTCCATAGACCCCCGTTCCACTCGAAAGCACCTATTCCACTCGAAACATTGGATATGACCCCATTGCCTTGTTGCTATAAACTTGCCAAAGCATCCTCAATGTCTCTGTAGCAGATTTCCCAAGTTGAACGCTAAACTTCATGTTGACTCTTTGATCTTTCCGTCTGGCAACAATCGCAGACAACAGCATACACACACAATCACCAGCACACACATCTCACAACTTGCAAAGTAAACACAGTGATGTCACTCAGCACACTGCCTCATGAAGCTCACTGTTAGCTCTCTCTCTCTGCACATGCAACAATGTGCTGCCATCTGTTGGTGCGCTACACAACTAGCCTGGGAACTTTTTGATATTTCTTCATATTAATACCAAATAGAATTACACCTGTTTCATTGAACTGAATAAAATATTTTTTCTAATTCATATTATCTGAGGGTTTTCATTATTATTATTATTATTTTTCCTTTTATAATTTCATTCCACAGAAAAAAGAAGAAATGTTCACAGCTATGGCTGCTGATGAGAATAATGTTGAAGAACAGCCCCAAATCCCTGCTGTGAGTATATTTTCTTAGTATCAACTAAACTCATAAATAGTTATTCATAATCCTTTGGAGACAAAGTCTACTGATACATCTATGGTAAAGAAGAACTATTTTGTACAAAATACAGAAAGAATACAGATGTTATTAAAATTCTTCAACTAAATATCTAAATGTCTGAGAATCACCCTTCTTAAGTTTTTACTTCATGTTTGGGGCCTTGGAGACCGAATATAATATATTATTGGTGTACTTTACTTGGAATGTTAAGAAAATTATATTATAAAGATAAAAATTGAGAAAACAATCTATAAAAATCTTTTACATCCTTTTAGTAATCATATATTTGTGAAAGACGAGTTTGATTAAAAAATCCACCTCATTTCGGGTGGCGTCTTGTCTTGCAAATTACATTGGGACCTCTCTGTAAAAAGCACTCAGTACCTTCTGTAAAGTGTTAGGAAGGGAATCCATCTGTAGAAACCATGCTGAAGCAAAGCAGACAGTTGAGGTTGGGGCAGTCTTCTGACTTGCCAGCTCCTGTTGAACCTTCCAAACTATATACGAGGGGTTACCCAAGAGTAACTGGAAACACCCTGTGTAGGACAAAGCCATTGTAGTTCAGGCTTCCACCGCTAGAAGCCACTGGATGCGACCCTCAGGCATCAATCTACCAACCAGTTGTACCGCCATGTCGTACGTCTTCGTTTTGCAGTGCTTCTCCCCTGTTTGTCGATTTTTGTCATGGCTTTCTGTGAGCTGTGTTTGATACTTCTTGTTACACACACACGCGCATGCACGCACACATACACAGAGAAGATAAGTACAACAGGCAACAAACCTTCTTCAGACATCCCAATTGCTCACTTTACCCCTGGCTCCACTTGGGTCATCTTCCATTAATATCATGTTGTCTCAGAATATATATATATATATATATATATATAATATATATATAAAGATCAAAATATATATACATATGAATACAATATAATATATATGTCTGTATATATATATATATATATATATATATATATATATATATATTATATAATATATATATATATATTATATAATATATATATATATATATATATATTATATATATATATATATATATATATATATATTATAATATATATATATATATATATATATATATATATATATATTATTATATATATATTATATATATATATATATATATATATATATATACACATATAAATATATATATATATATATATATATATATATATATATATATATATATATATATATTGGTTTCAAATTTTGACATAAGGACACCAATTTCAAGGGAAGGGGTTAAACTGATTCATTGATCCCTAGTACGCAACTGGTACATATTTTATTGACCCTGAAATTACGAAAGGCAAAGTCGACCTTGGTGGCATTTGAACTGAGAATGTAGCATTTTGGCCAGTCTGCTAAAGACTCTGCCCCCCCCCCCCCATATGTATGTATATTAATGTTTTGTTTTTTATGTTCAGTTATAAAAAAGAAACAATTTTACATTAATCTGATGGGTTACTCTATACTTTTGTGGAATAAAAATATCACTCTTAAACAAGAATGTTGTTGATAGTGACTTTGAAGTTTTTGACCAGCTAAGCCATGATCAGATTGTGATGCATTAGAGTCAGTCTAGCCTTTGTATAGTCTCTGTTGAGTTGAAATCCTCCTTGGGTGTGTGGGTTAGAGTGGTAGTTGTCATAACAACCAACCGTAAAAACCCAATGACCACCCCACTCAAACCTACACACCCCAAGATGATTTTAACTCAACAGAGACAAGACAAAGGCAAGACTAACTCTAATGCATCTCAGTTTGATGATGGCTTCGATGGCCAAAACTTTGAAATCAGTCAATAACATTTCTGTTTAAGAATATTTATATATATATATAAATTTGACAGGCTTCTTTCAGTTTCCTTCTACCAAATCTATTCACAAGGCTTTGGTCAGCCTGAGGCTGTAGTAGAAGATATTTGCACAAGGTGCCACTCATTGAGATTGAACCTGGAACTATGTGGTTGGGAAGCAAGCATCTTAAGCACACGACCATTCTAGGAATGCATCTCAAAAACTTGCCTTTCTAATTATGCTCACAAAATCCTTCGTTCCCTAATTATTACCCACACTACTTAGCTTTGGTGAGAGGTTCACAAGCATGTTTGGTGCTGATGCTTTGTTTGTTTGTTTGTTTGTTTGTTTGTTGAGCGAAGCGGTCTTCGTCCAAGTGCTCACAGTGGGAGAAATCCGAAACGTGGTCCTTTGCTATTTGTAAGACCCGCAGAAGAGGGAGCAGGTCAACCCCCGACACCAAGAGCATCAACGGATGGATGAATGTGCATCCAGGTTCAGTGGTTGTGTAGGAAGTCGGGGACAAGAAACAGGAAGAAAGAGTGAGAGAAAGTTGGGGAGCAAAAGAGTACAACAGGGGTCGCCACCACCCCCTGTTGGAGTCTCGTGGAGCTTTAGGTGTTTTCGCTCAATAAACACACTACGCCCGGTCTGGGAATTGAAACCACGATCCTCCGACCGTGAATCTGCTGCCCTAACCACTGGGCCATTGCACCTCCACTTGCTGATGCTGCTGGTGGAAACATGGACACCCAAGACAGTTGATTGATGGAATTAAAGTCAAAGACAGGTTTTACCCTTTGGTCTTCAGGTATGCTGTGCTGTCTCTTCTCTCTGCCTTTTCTACAATAAAACTGTGTTTCATGAGAAAATGAATGAGGAATTTATGAAAATTACGGATATTATATTTAACAAGAAACTCTTGCATTAGTTTAGATTTTTAGCACACCTGTCTACCACTTGCAGCATACCTGTGTACCAGACTACATCTTTTGAGAATCACCTGTATAGACAAACTATATATAGACCAACTAACATGTATATATTCTAGAGGTGACCATCCTCTCCTTGTTTGAATCATTAAAAGTAATGGTCCTATTATGCAGGTTAACATATTTTTTTTTAACAAAGCATACTTCTTTTGGTGAAAGAGTTCAAACAATTTTGGTATCACCAACTTTCAGCTCCTCTGACAAGTCTATTACTCTAATATATATATATATAGATTATCATGTATTTATGGTATGGTATTTCTCTTTTATTTGATGATATCCAATAATACCATTCCAATGTTCATCCTGATATATTAGCTTCATAAACTGACCTTCTCTCAGAGAATTCTGACATCAAGAAGGAGCTAAATAACTGATTCTCATACACTATTAGTAGATCAATTGAGCTAAAATATAATAGCTTGTATACTTGGGAATTCTGGTTTATGAAAAATACTATTGATATTTTAATATCCCTAGAAGAGAATAATGAGGTAGATGTAACCTTTATTTCTGAAGTAGGACTGACTTTGTGAAGGCCCTTATAACTGAAGCTCTTCAAAATGAAAAGCAATATTCCTATCAATGCCATCGTTACTCTCAAAATATTAAGATGATAGTTTGAGATTTATTTAAAAAAAAAAAATGATTGACTGTCAATCCTTTAAGTCTACTTTACTTACTGGAAAATTTCACCCACCATTTTCTATGTGTCTACATGTTGTGGCTTTTCTATCCTGAATTTCTATTATTTTCTCTATTCTATGCTTAACTACAGATCTAGCGGTAATGGGTCTGAGACTGTATTGATATTTGAGTGGGATTCATAGATTGTAATATTATCGAAGAATTCTGTTAGGATAATCTGCCAGAGGAAAACTGCTAGGGCATTTGAAAAAAAATCAATAAAAACCAACAGCAAAAGTCTTTAAGAAAAATAATGTCCCTGAACAACGCAAACAATATTAAATACACCATTTTGCCTCATAATTTCCTCCCTAATAGTTCTCGTGAAAATCATAGTGTGAAAATTGATGCCTGGGACCAAAAACATGAGTGCACTGAATTCTTAAATGCAGCTGCAGTGTGCAAGAGAAAGGACAGCACTGGAATGGTTTTATTATTTTGGATTAGTTGGGGGGAAGAAGGATTGCCAAGCAATCCAAGTTGAAGATGAAGATTGAAGAAGACCTGCAAAGAAGTAGTTCAGTTTCACGTCAAGATGCTGGATTTCAAAAATGAGAAGGAGATGATGATGATGATGATGATGGTGATGATGATGATGATGATGATGATGATGATGATGATGATGGCAGCAGCAACAATGATGACGATAAAGAAGAGGAATTGGAAAACATAGGGACATGGTTTCTTGGAGAAACCCATCAAAATGATGTCAGCATGGTAGAATAGACTTAAAATGATGGTGATGATGATGATGATGATACGTTTTGAAGATAGTTTTGGCATTGGTGCAAACCTTGGGAGTAAAAGTGAGCAGATGGAAACTGTGTGGAAGCCCTGTCAGATTGTATTGTGAATAGAAAAGTCCATCCTTGTTATACTGTGCCATGCTGATTCCGTCTGAGAATCATGATTAAGATACATGTTCCTGTGGAATACTCAGCCACTTTGCATGCTAATTTAATGTTTGAGAACTTCAATTCATTGAACAACTGATAGAAAAGACCAGTCTAGTTTATTGTTAGACCTATTTAGTAATGATTTCGAATTTTGCCACAAGAGCAGCAATTTGGGGGATGGGGGATGAGTCGATTACATTGACCCCAGTGTTTCACTGGTACTTAATTTATTAACCCCGAGAGGATGAAAGGCAAAGTAGACTTCAGTGGAAGTTTGAAGTCAGAATGTAGGGATGGGCAAAATACCGCTAAGCATTTCACCTGAAATGCTAATGATTCTGCCAGCTCAATAATAATAACGATAATGATAATAATAATGATGATGATGATAATAATAATAATAATAATAATAATAATAATAATAATAATAATAATAATAATAATAATAATAATAAATGCCCTGATGCAGTACCAGGCAGTGGCTCTCATGGCTTCTGATCTTAACTGATTGGAAGTGTTATCATGTACATTGTTTTGTCTTGGTATAAAAGATGGGCTATAGCAAATATTCTGCTCAATACCACAGATTTGCTTGTCAGTTGTTTGACCTTAACCAGTTGAGCATGTCCCTTAGTGGCTGATGATATGTGCATCTCTGATCACGAGCAGAAGTAGTGGGTGAGCATCATAGCCATGTGTTGAGAGGGATTCTTTGAGGTTTGAATGATTCACCTCTGGAAACATGGGTGTTTCATTCAACATCCTTAAACAACCCTTATTCAGGGACCTTTTGAGCAGGATGGGTTACTCGACCAGAAGAAAATTCTAACTGGGCCCCACCTGCAAGGTCATGTGCTGTTTATCTTGATTGTCGCGCACTTATGGTTGTGATGCATGTGCCTAGTGTACCCTTTTCAGATGGGTAGTCATGATGGGTATACTGGGCTTCGTATATTTTACCCCAATGTCACTTTGATGGCATGCACTGCTCTCTCACTCAATAATAATAAGAATAAGAATAATAATAATGATAGTGATAATAATAATAATGATAATGATAATGATAATAATAACAATGACAATAACAATAATAATAATAATCCTTTCAACTATAGGCACAAGGCCTGAATTATTTTCTGGGGTGGGCTGGTCAATTACATCAACCCCAATGTATGACTGGTACTTATTTCACTGACCCTGAAAGGATGAAAGGCAAAGTCAACCTCAGTGGAATTTGAACCCAGAATTTCGAGATGAATGAAATGCTGTTCAGCCTATTTGTTCAGTGTCCAAACAATTCTGCCGGCTTTTGCCGGTTTTAAACAGTTTCAAATTTTGGCACAAGGCCAGCATTATCACACTGGACCCCCCCCCAAAAAAAAAAAAAAAAAAAAATTGGACTGCAGGTGAAGTTGATCTCAGCTGAATTTGGAACTTAGAAGGTAAAGAGTCAAAAATAATGTTGTTAATTAATTAGTGTGGCATGTTAAAGATTCTACCAGTTCGCCAACCTTGATGGTGATGCTGATGATGAAAATAACATAATATAAATAAACATAATAATAATGATATATATATATATATATATATATATGTATGTATGTATGTATATGTGTATGTATATTTATATATTTATATTTATTATTATATTCATGTTATTTTACTGTCACAGTAACTTCAGTAGCAATCATTACAATTTTTGAAAATTACATGTGTGTGCGTGTGTGTGTGTAAAATAAATTGAATTGGAATTTTTCATTAAAGCCCGTTATCTAACATCTCTATTTTCGCTAATTTCCCATCATGTAATTGCCGTTCCATTTTCCTGCAAATATATCCTTCAACTTAAAGAAAGACAGTTCTTTATATTATTTAAATAATTCAAATTTTTTGGATTTTTAGGAAACTGAAAACGTTGCAAATGAGACTCAAAACACAGAAGAAAATGGCAAAAAGCATTCAGCAGAGAATTTGCCTAAACCCGAGGAAGGTAAATGACTTGTGGAAATTTGGTGTGATTAATGCATGATTATTTGCTGGGGGTTTTGTGGAATAGCGGATAGCTGTAACATTGAAATTCTGTTGTCTGCTTGGATCACAAGGTAATATTTCTCCATAATCAGTTTTGGATCCCAAAACTTCTGAAACGCACCTTATGTGTGTGTGCGTGTGTCGTGGAAAATCTATTTCTGTAGGAAAGACAAAGAGAAAGATAATCTAACATAAAACTTTCTGTGAAAATAGTAGCAGTCATGTTTTAATGCTTACCGCAAGAACCTACTTTGGTGACTGAGAGAGTAGCAAAAGGGTTTTATCAAAGCTTTTGCCACTTAAATCCTATTTCTTTACTACCCACAAGGGGCTAAACACAGAGGGGACAAACTGGGACAGACAAACGGATTAAGTCGATTACATCAACCCCAGTGTGTAACTGGTACTTATTTTATCGACCCCGAAAGGATGAAAGGCAAAGTTGACCTTGGCGGAATTTGAACTCAGAACGTAACTGCAGACGAAATATCACTAAACATTTCGCCTGGCGTGCTAATGGTTCTGCCACTTAAATCCAAATGATGAGCAGACGTCTTACTGTCATTTCATTTCTTGATCTGTTTGGCATTCCATAAAGTTTTATAGTGATGGACATCCTTGTCAAATGCAATGATGAAAGTGAGATGACAGTCATCTGACATGATGAGGCAACCATCATATAATGTGTGTGAGTATACCAGTGTCAATTTCTCGATTGTTTTTAAGGTGCTTAACACCATGAAAGGAACGTGGTTTTCTCCCTTCAGTAAGAAGCTTGCTTCCCAACTACATGGCACCAGGTTCACTTCTATTGCATTGCACCTCGGGTAAGTTTCTACAGTAGCCCCTGGCTGACCAAATCCTTCTGAGTGGAATTGGTAGATGAAAACTTAAAGAAGCCCGTTGTATATATATGTCTGCGTGTGTATTACTGTCTTTTTGTCTTGGCATCATGTGGTCGTTGTAAATGAGTGTCCCTCTCATACAAGCACTGCCCTTCATGTCCAGTTTACCATGGGAGAAATATTACCTTGCATAGAAACAGATGAGGGTTGGCGACAGGAAGGGCATCCAGACATAGAAAATGTGCTTCAATAGATTCCATCTGATCTGTGTAAGCTTGGAAAAGTCGACTTGAAAATGATAATGATAGTGATGACGATGACAACAGGAATTACAACCGTGTTTCGTGGTCTGCTACCACAACAGCTCCTTTATAGGATCCAGTCAGCTTAAGACATCATCAGGAGGAACCACGTCTGGTTTTGGCCCCTACTCCTCTACCGTTTTGACGTGGCGGGGTCCCCCCTTTCAGAGGTGTCTTCAGCTCTGGTGTTGGGTGCATGTCTTCTTTCTTCTATTCCCTGGTCTCTTCGATGTATCGTCAGCGAGTGTCAGCCGGTGACTGACTGACTTGTCAAATTTTCCCCTTTAAATACCTGCCGCTAGGCTCCAGCAGGCAGCCCCAGCAAGTTGTCACGTGACACTGTCTCACCTTAACTGACTAGTGAAGGCGCGTAGTCTTAACCCTTGTCATTTTATCTTCTCACCCCTATTCAATATTTCCTTTTCTTTTTCAACGTGGAATTTGTCCTGTTTAATCAACCTGAGATTTTATACTTTCTCTCTTCCTCAATTCTTGACCCCTCCCCCCGCCCACCTTTTTTCTCCCTATTAGGTTACCCCTTCTCCCTATTTTGGAATCTTTTCCAGCATTTTGATTGGTTAACTATTTTTTTTTTTTGCTATTTCCATTGTTTTTTTGGTCTCTTTCAATATTTTCCACTTTTTTTTCCTGTTGCTCTTCTCCTTTGTCCTGTCCGTCCCTCCTCATCACCAACTTTCATTGCTTCTTTCATTTTATTTCTCTTTCTTCTCAATCTTTCATATTAATAACGACAAAGTTATTTCACTATATTCTTCATTATTTTCAAAATTAATCGAAACAAAGGCAGCGTGTTTCACCACCACCACCACCACCACCACCACCATCATTAGTGGAGGCGTAATGGCCCAGTGGTTAGGGCAGCGGACTCACGGTCGGAGGATCACGGTTTCGATTCCCAGACCGAGCGTTGTGTGTGTTTATTGAGCGAAAACACCTAAAGCTCCACGAGGCTCCGGCAGGGGGTGGTGGGGACCCCTGTTGTACTCTTTCGCTCCAACTCTCTCTCACTCTTTCTTCCTGTTTCTTGTCCCCGACTTCCTACGCAACCGCTGAGCCTGGATGCACATTCATCCATCCGTCGATGCTCTCGGTGTCGGGGGTTGACTTGCTCTCTCTTCTGCGGGTCTTACGAATAGCAAAGGACCACAATTCGGACTTCTCCCACTACGAGCTCTGGGACGAAGACCGTTCAGTCAACAGCAACAGCAGCAACCACCATCATTGTCATCATCATCATCATCACAGAAATATAGAAATGTAACAGTTCGGAAAGGCATGGGTGAATGGTTAAGAAGATCGCTTTGCAACCATGGTGTTCTGGGGTTCAGTCCCACTATGCATTGCTTGCTCTGATCCATGATTCATTTTCTCTACTCACGACACTTCATCAACCAAGAACAGGTGGAAGCTTCACTGAAGGAGTTCTCCTCGAAAGACAAGAACTGGTACCAGTGTGGGATCAAAGAACTGGCAGAAAAGATGGCTTCTGATAGTGCAACATGATGGCCCTCTCCTTTGAATGTTTGGCTGTTTTTGTGGTAATTCGACAATTAGAACAAACGAGTTAGCAAAATATTGCAAAACTTTTGACTCAACCCAATACTTTGTGGTTCTTTTATCATTGGTTTGGTTAGATTCCAGTGAAGTCTCTGGTTCTGTGAGGGGATGTAACGAGACCAGAATATGTCTGGAGTTGTTGTCTGCTGTTGCCAAAATGATTAAAAATAATGCGACTAATGTAATGGTGTCTTTTTGTCACCATCCTAGTATATTTCTAATTACACTCTCGATACTCACTACCACATTAACGATGTTCGCACACACTTCGTTTGCTGTTGGTTGTCTCCTGTCTTATCGACATTGCTTTACATATATGTGTGCGTGTATGTGTGTTGTGTTGCATGTGTTGAGTGTGTGTGTGTGTAAAAGAGAGAGATAAACAGAGAGAGTGCTAAGTGTTTTGTGAAGAAAGTATCACTTGATAAAACGGTAGATACAGAGAGAGGAAGGAAGAGAGAGAGAGAAAGAAGTAGATAAAATTTCATTCTTTCGTGAAGTTTTAGGAAGCAATTTAGATTAACTTTCTACCCAACCTTATTAACAAGAATAATATTTCTCGCTGTAAATGATTAGTTTTGTGATGTAAGTGTCAAGGGGATTGAATATATGATGTGTGTGTGTTTAATGCTGTTTAGAAATGTCAAAATAGAGCAGTATTAAAGATAATGAAGATCTGACTTTATTCCCATATCTTGTTTATGTTTCTTTCTTTTTTTTTTTTTTGTTTACCTTGAAATATGTCATATAAATATTTTGGTTAATATTTTCAGCTTCTTTCTTTATTTTTGGTGATAAATATTTTTGGTCTGAAATCATGTGCTTCCAGCAGATATTGTTGTTTATTGTGAATACTGAAGTTTTCTTGTTGTTTATTAAGGAGAAACTTTTATTTTGTAATTCATTAAACAAAAATTCCTCTTTTCTAAGTTGTTGTTGTTGTTGTATAACTCCAGATCACTGTAATCCAGTAAACTATGATCAAAGGCTCTCCAGCTGTGACCATCCTTTCTTATTTCGGATATAGTATACCGAGTACTACATCATCTAATATCTTCTTCCTTTTTTAAGATAGTAGAATGTGATTTGTTGGTGATTTAGCTGCTATTCCTAGGAGGCTGAGAGACCACATATAGGCACCATTCTGCTTGCTGGTAAAATTAGATGAGAATGAATGGAAACATTGCCCCCTTGGTGGTTTTCTCTCAATTTATGAAATATTTATATATCATGTATTTGTGTGTGTGTATGGCTGTACGGTTAAGAAGTTCACTTTGCAATCACATGGTTTCAGGTTCAATCCTAGTGCATGACACTTTGGGTAAGTGCCTTACCCAAATTATTATCACCTGAAGATGACTTCAAAATGGCCGTAATCCTGAGGACGACAAGTGAAAGTTATGAAGAGCTTCTTTCATTTCCTGTCTACCGAATCCATCCACAAGGCTTTGGTCAACTCAGGACTGAAACCAAATTCCCATGGTTCACAACTGAACTTTTTAATCACTCATCTCTGCCTGGTTTGAAATCTTCATTGTAGATTCAATAATGACATGACTGATTTCAGAGACTAATAAGTTCACTAAAAACTTGTAGGACGACGACAAAAATAATGATTAATTTATGCATGTGCTGAAGTAAGAAACATTGTCGATGTAATTGATCCTCAAAATACAAGAATCTCTTTGATTTATTTTCGTTTTTTTTTTTGTAATAAATTCTTTCTTCAGAACCCGAAGAGAAGGCACCGGAACCAATT
Organism: Octopus sinensis; assembly: GCF_006345805.1. Classification (NCBI taxonomy): domain Eukaryota; kingdom Metazoa; phylum Mollusca; class Cephalopoda; order Octopoda; family Octopodidae; genus Octopus; species Octopus sinensis. The sequence goes on from NC_043011.1 coordinate 56,550,524, forward strand.
GAACCCGATTCACCTGACTGGGAGTTTGTGGATTTTGAGATCAACATGGTCAGTTGTAGTCTTTTTTACTTCTTCAGACTTTTACTTGTTTCATTCATTGAACTGTGGCCATGCTGGGGCATCACCTTCATGGCTTTGTTGTCTGTCATATTGACCCTGGTAATTATTTTATTGATCTTCTTTTATCAAGTGGCAAGGTTTAATTTTGGGGGGGACCTTCAAGAACTTAACTCAAGATGCAGGTATAAGCATACACACACACATGCACACATGTATCTATAAAAAGAAATGTAAGTAATAGGTTTTGGGTTCTGATGATATACCATAAAGCCAAATCCTTTATGGATGTGAAACCTAAGGTAATCCCATAAACTGGTATTATCTTTACTTATATATATATATATCATCATCACCATCATCTTCATAATAATTTAATGTCCCCCATCCATACTGGCATGGGCAGAACAGTTTGACAAGAACTAGCAAAGCCAGAAGACCGCGCCAAGCTCTGCTGTCTGTTTTGGCAGGGTTTCTATGGCTGGATGCCCTTCCTAACACCAACCACTTTACAGGGTGTACTGGGTGCTTTTCATGTGGCACCAGCACCAGCAGGGGTCACCAAATAACTCAGGGGACAAGACCCCACAACTGAGTGGGGGAGTTGTATTGAGGAAGGTGGCTTTGTGCCAGACGATGAGAGATCAAAGTCTGAATAGGAAGGAGAGAAACGAGTGTCTTGCAGTAGAAGGGATCCATGGCTCCCTCGGTTGTGGGTAGGGTGGGGAGGAGATGAGATGACGGAGATGTAATGGGGTTTAACACCCTAGTTAAGGGGACAGAGTATATAGTGAAGTGGATGAGGGACTGGATAGGGTGAGATTGTGAAAGGAAAGTGGGAGGGGGTATGTTGTGGGGGAAGAGATTTGAAAGGGTCACATTGTGCGCAGATAGGTTCACAAGGGAAAGTGGGAGATAGAGGGGAGGGGAATACAGCAGATGGTGAGCATGGGTGGTGGAAGAGGAGAGAAGGTGTTGAGAAGATGGTTTATGGGGAAGGGGTTTGTCAGGGATGAATGGACGTAAAGGACACCTTTTTTTATGCAGCTGTCTTTTTCCATTCACCTCACATGATTAGACCAGTCATCTCTCTTGCACACTACAACAGATGCCTCTTAAACTTAATTTTCCTCTCAATGCACACACACACACACACACACTGAATCCCAGTATGATCTTTGGGGCCGCTGCACAAAGTAGTTCTGAGTGCCACAGTTTACTTGTTTCAAAAAGGTGATTATGTTTTAATTGATAAAACATTTTTGTTAATTGACAGATAATGGTAAAACTGTTAAGTTCTTTTTGGAAACTAATAGAGAGGTCCTATCTGCAGAACTGTAAGAAAATGTTTCGAGCAATAAGGAAAGAACGAGATTGCATAAAGCCTTATTATTACAGCATCAGGTGAGGAAAAATTCAGGTATTTTATTAAAAGATTTCTTTTGTTCATTGTTGGAGGAAGAGTAGTTTGAGGCAGACGGATGCTTTTCCTGATGCCAACTTTCAGCTGCTTTTTTTTTTTTATCACAAGTAAGCTTGCGGTTAAGGACGATTTTATTCAACAGTTTCAAAACCCACCGAGCAATGGGGCTTTGTGTCTGTTGTGAATGTAAATACAATAATTGATTTTCAATCAGATAATATCATGCCGGAAGCAGACAGGACTATTTTTATATGCCTGCATATAAGCCTGCATGCATATCTCTCTCTCTCTCTCTCTCTCTCTCTCTCTCTCTCTCTCTCTCTCTCTCTCCCCCTCCTCCTCTCTCTCTCACACACACACACACACACATGTGTATACATATACATGTATGTGTATGTGTTTATGTATATATGTAAAATCAAAATAAGCAACAAGGATATCCAAGGTAGAGTAGTACAATTGTTTCATGCTACTTCATTTTATTAAACACTGTAAGTATTACATCAGTTTTAAAATGTCAAGCAATCTTCAGCCACATATAGAATTTACCAATTAAACAGACAATGTGGCTGAAGATTGCTTGACATTTTAAAACTGATGTAATACTTACAGTGTTTAATAAAATGAAGTAGCATGAAACAATTGTACTACTCTTACCTTGGATATCCTTGTTGCTTATTTTGATTATAATCACCCCATTTGATTTATATGGATAATACCATACCAAATTCTGGTGCCTTTAACTTAAGTACCATATTCATCTGAATCTAAGTTTTGCTGAACTTTTATATATATATATATTATATATATATATTATATATATATATATATTATATATATATATATATATATATATATATATATATATATATGATGATGATGATGATGATGATGATGATGATGATACTGGGGGTGCAAAAGTAGGTATACAGAAAGTATCACGCCAATGTCATAATACTTAATTCATTAAAATTATTAACACATTAAATTAGTTAGCCTCATTTTTGATACTTTCAATGTCATTAATCATAATAATACTTTTATCGTATCTTTTAATTGTTTTGATAAAAATAAATGAGTATTGTACGTGTTTTCTCTTTTTCATAACTGTATACCTACTTTTGCGCTCCCCACTGTATATACATGCGCATACAAATATACATAAACACACACGCATCATCATCATCATCATCGTTTAACGTCCGTTTTCCATGCTAGCATGGGTTGGACGGTTCGACCGGGGTCTGGGAAGCCAGGGCTGCACCAGGCTCCAGTCTGATCTGGCAGTGTTTCTACAGCTGGATGCCCTTCCTAACGCCAACCACTCCGCGAGTGTAGTGGGTGCTTTTTATGTGCCACCTGCACGCATATATATATATATCCGCATATCCACACACACACACACATACATATACATATGTAGTGTTTGTAAAAAATATTGAAAAGCATTTCTATAAACATAATACTATTTGTAAAAAGAGTTTCAGTCCCCCTTTTTTTTTTTTTGAGAGAAATAGTTATCAATGAGAAACGAGGTCATCCAGATGCAAAGAGATTTTGTGTTTCCAGTATTCAAATGAACAAGCATAATAAATAAATGTTACTGGTATATAAATGTTAAAACAGACAAATTTATTTATTGTTTACTTGAGAAATATCGAAGATATATTGATGTAATAACGTTGATATTTAATTCCCCTTCGATACAGGAAAATATTTGAAGAGTATCTGAAACGTCCTGACAACAAACAAGATTTTGTTAGTCAATGGCAGAAGGTAATATATAATTTATGTTTGTTTGGTTTGGTTTGGTTTGGTTTGCTGTGTTTTATTTTTATTAACATGAAATGTCTTAATCTCGTCTCCTGCCTACTTTAACTCTAGCTGTCATCTAATATTAGATCTTCATAATTTATTCATTACTAATTTTTTAAAAATACCAATTTTTTGTATTACTGCTACTTCTTAAACTCAATTTTCAACTGTAATTTTCTATTCTGCTTCTGCCATGCTACAGCGCTGGGGCTTCTCATTCCAGCATCCGGGTTTCATTCTAGACATTTGTTAATGTGTGTGATGATATAATTCAAGTTAATTTTGTATCATAGAGAAGAAATTGCTTTATTCCCAGACTTGATGAAGCCTTTGTCAGTTCTATTATATTACTATATTCCTGTCTTCTAGTAGTATTTAGATTATCTCAGTAGTAAAACCTAGCAACTTCTCGTCAAACATCACCTTCCTTTTCAGCCTTGAACTGCATGCATTCTAATTACCGTTCCAATCTTGATGCATCAGAAATATTTATTGAATCAGTACCATTCTGTTGAGATATTCCTCACATGTTTAATCAGTGTATTTAATTACTTGTGTTAAATTGCAGTTGTTTTCACTTCATCTCTTTCTCTATACCTACCTCATCCCAAGACTACCACAGTTTCAACTTCTCACTTTTGCTTCTCAATTCATTTATATTTCTTGTGCAACAAACAAGCAATTCTTCATTTCTCCCCCAATTTCTTTTGAATCCTCTTCTTTCCTTTTTATCCAATACATCACCATTTGTGGCATGGGTGGGGGGTGGTTCATTATGGCATTTCCCTAAAACATTTCTGCAAACTAACAAGGAAGCTAAGCCAAGGATAAAACCTTTATCTGGTCACTTGATCTGTTAGAAAGAACAACCAAATTGCTTTAAAATATAAATGTCTAAAAATAAATAAAGACTTACAGGGGACACATTTAATAATATAGTTTCACATAAAACATATCTGAAGAATGTTTGGGATTGTAATAACATTTACTAGGTAAGATAATTAATCGATTACTTCCATTAAACCCTTAGAGCCAAGTCTTTAATCCTTTATAAGTAGTCACTTTGTCAATACTACCAGTGAATATTATATAGACTTTATTTGGTGCCAACTTATTTCAGTGGATTTGGTAGATGAAAACTGAAAGAAGCATGTGTGTGTGTGTGTGTGTTTGTATCTCCTTGTCTTTGCATCGCATGCTAGTTGTAAATGATTGTCCCTGTCATACAGACAATATCAAATATTACCAATATTCTTCAAGAACTTGTCTGATTATGGAGAAATATTACCTTGTTTGGAAACAAGTAAAGGTTGGTGACAAGGAGGGTATCTCTGTAATGAGGCCAAAAAATCTTCATGCAAGCATGGAAAAGTGGATGTTAAATGATGATGATAATGATGATGTCATATTATTTTTTAAGGAATATAATGAAGTCCCTGATGACATGAGATTTGACTTGGAAACCCAAACCGAGCTTCATCAAACAGTTTGGATCTCCAGGATAAACTGTGGAATATTTGTGATGAACAAAAACAACAGGCTGAGAATGAATGCCATTCCCTCATCTCTAATGGCTGGTACGAGGATCAGCTGTCCAAACTGTGTAACAGTTATCTGACGATAATGCAGGTAAGTCAGTGTCTAACATATGTTTCCTTTGCTGCCATGGGGTGGAAATTATGTGGAATTAAACATTAATTCTGGTTTTCACATTGGTTTTACTCTTTTCTTCTTTTACTGGTTCCAGCCACAAGACTGCCGCCATGGAGGAGGGGGCCGGATTTTAGTTGATTTTATCATCATCACTATTGATTCTTGTTTATCAAATTGCTAAGTCACTGTTTTACAATGTGTCTTGGGCTCTTAACCCAGCCAGAACCCATCTCTTTCTCTCTCTCTCTCCAGGTTTCTTCCAGAATAATGGATTCAAATTTTTCCACAAGGGCAGCAATTTGGGGGAAGAGGATGAGTCAATTACACTAATCCCAGAGAGAAAGAGAAAAAAGAATCCACCCAGTACTGAAATGATCCTTTGTCAATGCTGGGGTTTGAACTCAGAGAGCAGTGGGTTGGAATGAATACCACAAAACATTCTTGGTGATGCTCTAACAACTCTGCCAATTTGCTACCACCAATTATGTTCCTGTTTTCTGCAGAATTGCTCTGCAAAAGTGTGAAACATTATTTATTTTCAAGGGTCTCCCTCTAAGCATTACTAAGGGGCTGAAGAAGTTCTCAAACAGTCTGAATTTGAAAACCTAATCCACCAAAATTCCATGTCAAACATCTCATCAGATTAATTCCTCATGCCTACCCGATCCCTCTCTCTCTGGTTTTTATTTTATAAACTTCAAATTTATGATCAATGATTTCCAAATCTCTTTTATTTTCATTTCTGGATTAATTAGTTTAATCATTTTCCAGAAGACTGATTTATTCTGACTAAACATACAAATTATTAGTTTCAAATTTTGGCACCAGGCCAGCAATTTCGGGATGGGGGGGGGGGCAAGTGGATTAAATTGACCCCCACTGCTCAGCTGGTACTTATTTTATTGATCCCGAAATGGATGAAAGGCAAAGTCAACCTCATCAGAATTTGAACTCAGAATGTAAAAACGGATGAAATGCAGCTAAGCATTCCGTCCAGCGTGCTAACGATTCTGCCAGCTTGTTGCCTCATTATCAGCTGAAGAGGAAGTATGGTTCATTTCTTTTAATCACTTCTGGATGGAGCACAGATAAAACAAGCCTCATCAGAATTTGAACTCAAGACGGAGGCAGATGAAACAAAAAACTGTGATGCAATTAATTTCACATTCCACAGTCTTAACACCATTCGCACTAATTACTCCCTCCCCTCCAGAAAACATGCACTTGTATTTGATGGGTTGGTTTGATAGAATGGTTGACAGAATACATCACATTTTCTTCAAAGCTGTTCAAATTCCAGAGATCAGCATTGGCTTAAAAAGAGATCTAAGTTGTTTCATCTAAACCTCACCCAGTGAAAAATACATTGGACATCAACCCATCTCTTTGTGAAAACTTTAATGAGCAAAAAATGCCAAGAAACCTGTTCTGTTCTGGTCCCTTCCCATTTTTGCTCATCCTTTGTTCTTCACTCCCTCACATAAAGTTTCCCCCTTGTAATTTGTAGTCTTGCAAACTGCATCACAGCTTCACTTAGTGTTAGTGCCACATAAAAGCACCCAGTGCCACTCTGTAAAGTGGTTGGCATTAGGAGGGGAATCCAGCCATGGAAACCAAGCCAGAGCAGATACTGGAGCAGTCCTTGGCTCCATTGAATCTTGTCAAACCATCCAACCCATGCCAGCATGGAAAAAGGATGTTATATGATGATGATGATGATTTTGGTAGTGATGGTGATGACAACAACGACCACCACCACCACCACCATCATCATCATCATCAGTTAAGGTTTTTCTGACATCAGCTCGGCATGCTAAAAGTACCAGAGAACATTGCTTTTCATGTCCAATTGTTTTTATATTAATAATGCTGCTTTCCCGGAAGTTCTTAATGGTAGCATTACTTGGGATGTCAAAAACCATTTGAGTGTCATCCATGTTTTTTTATTGTTGACAGATTTTATCAATAATGTTTACACTCAGTGATTACATATTTATGGAATTGTTGCTTTATATTCTTCACTGGTATAATGTAAACCAGTTCCATATTCCTGGATCTCATTTACACGCCATCTCCTGCTCCTCAAATGTATTGTCTCCTCATTCTGGTTTTTTCAACTGCTACTATGATGGTTTCTGCTCGTCAGAGCTGGCTGGACTCATACCTATTTCTTTATTACCCACAAGGAGCTAAACACAGAGGGGACAAACAAGGACAGACATAGGTATTAAGTCGATTACATCGACCCCAGTGCGTAACTGGTACTTAATTTATCGACCCTGAAAGGATGAAAGGCAAAGTCGACCTCGGCGGAATTTGAACTCACAACATTACGCAGACGAAATACCGCTAAGCATTTCACCCGGCATGCTAACGTTTCATACCACCTCCACTTAGGTATTGCTGAGTCTCTCATCTCTTCTCATCACCCTTCTTCGGTTCACTCTCCTTTCCTCAGACTCTGCAGGAATCCTTTAACACCCAGTCTTTCTTTCCTTTCCAGAACATCGACTTTCTACAATTCCCTTCCTTGCTAATGTCTTTCCTGCAGATGTTGACTTACAAAGGTTCAAAAGAACATTAATGGCATCAATCTCATTAATCTACAAAGGCCATTCAGGCCATGGGCCCTGCTCCTTCCTTCACATCCCTTCCAATAAAAAGAAACAAACAAAAAAAAATGACTATCATCATCATCATCATCGTTGTCACTTAATGTCCATTTCCCATGCTGGCATCATTTGGACCATATTTGAGTAATACTATATTTGAACGCTGCTGTGGTTACTTGTATCCATGGATACCTGTACTATTTTGGTTCCGCTATCCAAGCAGTTGACAATAAATCCATTTCTGCATAATTCCCAAACCCAACGATATAAATCTTTCTTCAATTTCTTACATGGAGCAACACTTAACCCTATTTCCTTTCTAGTATTTTCTTGACCGTTTCTTTTCATTTTCGCCAATGTTTTACTAGTTCTTTATTTTCCTAGCACACACAACTCTCTGTCTGTCTCTCTCTCTCCCCACTATAACTTCCACAGTCTTCAATCTATTTAGCAACATGTAGCTCCATGTTTTGATCTTTAACCTTTTGTGCTCACAGTTAAGTCTTTCTTTTGACACCTTTTCCTCTTAGAAGTAGAATTTTTTTCAGCATTTCTGCCAACAACTCTGTGCTTGTACAGGTGAGATGTTTACAGTTTAGACAGGTGTCACAGATATGACGTGTATCTTCAGAATCTGTATTGGGTTTCTGGTAGAATTGAATTCTTCTGCTTAAATGGTCTTATTTGCCTTTCACTTGATGTTATCTTTGTATATTTGTTTGCAAAATCAATTTCCAGATAAAACACGCAGTGACATGACCACCCATCCTTCATTTGTTTGGAAGGGCTCTTAGGACTGTCATGAGCCTTGTGACTCTTAAGGCTGGAGTTCAACCCAATTTCCCTGGTGCATAAGTGACTGAGATTATTATGCCCACCCCCAATGAATGGGTTACCAATCCATCACAAGCTATTGGTGGAGCCCTTTTACAGCTGAGTGAACTGGAGCAACATGAGACGAAGTGTTTTGATCCAGAACACAATGTACCACCTGGTCCAGGAACTGAACCCCTAATCTTTCACTCATGAGTGCAACACCCTAACCAGTAGGTCAAACACCTTGGTATGTGGTAGTACATGCTACAAATGTGAAACTCAGAGCAAGGTTCACTAGATGAGATGCCATGTAGCTTTGTACTCTTTTTCTTTTTTTTCTTTTACCATTTTTGAGTGAGAGTCTGCTCCTTATCTCTGAGCATGAAGAGTATCTCATTTAGCAAGATGAAAATTCAAAGTGAACAGGTCAATAATGAATGTGAGATGTTGAACTCCCAACTTTGAAGCAATATTCAATGGGAAACCACAATCCTATCTGAAAATTAATATGGAGCCAGCGTTCTTTTGTTTGTTCTTCTTTTTTTAGTCTTTATTTTTTTTTGTTTTGTTTTGTTATTGAAACAGTTAATCTTTGCACAACAACAATAAATATAAAGCAAATCACAAGATACGTTGTAAAATGTTGTAATATAAACGTTACTTCATCTCTATCACTTTCTCTGGTTTGGTTGCTTCAAAAGATTTCAATATATTTCCAGGCAGAACTTGACCGTTTCCAGGATACAATCACTTTACTCAAGGACTATTACAATATTCCTGATAAACTAGTTCCTCCGATAGCAGAACTGAATTTTTCAAGACTTCCCCTTCTTGAGGTAATGATTATTTCTTATCATTATGCTTCTCAAAAAAAAAGAACCCCTCCCACCCCAGATGTGATTAAGGAAAGTACACAATGAATTAGATTGATTCCTCAAATATAATTGATATAATTAATGCTGACTTCATTGACCCCAGGGTGGATGATTTACTGAATCTGCCCTCAACAGATATGAATGGAGAACCTAGAAATATGAATAGAAAGCTAAATACTGTAAAATATTTAGTGATAAAGGAGTTTTAAGAAAATATTGTATGCATATATGTGTATTTGTATATATAAAAGAATGTGTGTGTATATATAATATATACATATAAATATATATATATATATATTTGTAATGTACTGCAGTACACTTTCCACCTGCCAAAATTTCACTGTTAAGATAATGGTCAGCACAAAGCTCCATTAAAAGTCACGTGACCAAAATATTCTAAAGTGGAACCAAAACCCACATGGTTGCAGAGGGAACTTATGAAGCACATGATGATGTCTTGTATGCTACTGGTTCACCTGTCTCTGCTTCATCATAGCATCCCATGCTTATGTTGAAAAGCTCTTCGTCTTCTTTCTTTACTCAAGATGAACAAATTCACAAATAGAAGACAGAACCGAATGCCTATCAACTATTCATTTCAATGAAAGGCCAGATCATAAAAACTAACTCTTTAATACGACTCCAACTTTCGATTAATCAGCCCAGGTATAGTAAGCACACTAGTGTTTTGTCTTAAAATTAGACAAACTGCAAGGCTTATACAGCAGAAAGTAGTACGTCTATCATTGACTAGTTTATTGAGATAAAGAACAAAATGTCTTAAACACCACATACATCAACATTGTGGAATTCTTCCCATCAATCAGGAAATTCATGCTCATAAACCACCTAAACTTTGGAAGAAGATTTGCCATCATTAATAAATGATAAATAAGTGTAATAATTTACTCAACTATAAGTCACTCTGACTCATCATCATCGTTTAGCGTCCGCTTTCCATGCTAGCATGGGTTGGACGGTTCAACGGAGGCCAGTCGGGGCGGCGCTGGCAACAGCAATGTTCGGATGGTTCTTTTACGTGCCACTGGCACTGGTATCACAACTACAATTTCCATTAATTTTTGATCGATTTCGATTTCACTTGCCTCAACAGGTCAATAAGCCTGAAATTTGACAGAATCAAACCTGAATGCTGAAGGGTTGAAGAGGTTTATTTACATTTGCTTTGCCAGTTTCACAATTTCCTGATTTTCCAAAAGTTGTGTGAAGTGAATGGATCCGGAGCCAGGCATTGCTCCACTTTCCTCCATCTCACAATGCTTTTAGAAATCATGAAACTGTGAAACTGGCCAAGGAAGTGTAAATATGTCTTTTTTTAAAAATGTTAAGGCTATTTTTATCTTTTCATTTTGATGTTCTTTCAAAAGGATTGAACATCACATTTTCTTTACTCTTTGACCAAAATATTTTAGCCTTTCATGTCAAGTACATCAACATCAAAATAAATATCAAATGGAAATTGTGGTTATGATACCTGTGCCGGTGGCACGTAAAAAGCACCATCCGAACATAGCTGATGCCAGCGCTGCCTTAACTGGCTTCTATGCCGGTGGCACATAAAAAGCACCAACTGATCATGGCTGCTGCCAGCCTCCCCTGGCACCTGTGCCAGTGGCACATTTAAAAGCACCCACTACACTCATGGAGTGGTTGGTGTTTGGAAGGGCATCCAGCTGTAGAAACACTGCCAGATCAGACTGGAGCATGGTGCAGCCTCCTGGCTTTCCAGATCCCAGTCAAACTGTCCAACCCGTGCTAGCACGGAAAACGGATGTTAAACAGTGATGATGATGATGATGTCAATTTGGAAAGTTCTTGGAAAATTCCATAGAAACTCAATCAACAAAACAATGGTAGTCATTTTCAAATACATGAGTTAATTCCACTTAAATGGAAGATGGTAAGCAGACTTTTAACTAAAGTCATGCATCAGAAAATTGTCCCTATTTATGTGAAAATGTTGGTTGGATTGAAAAATACCTCCTCTAATTCAATTGGCTTATTTTGTGAAAAATTTTTCTTTGTTTCTGAAGTCAGCGATTCCTGATTCATTCTTTGAGAACGAAGGGCTTGGTCTCCACGATTTGAAGGTATTAAAAGACAGGGCAAGTTCTCGAACTTCATCAAAGCAACCAAAGAAAGGAAAAGAGAAAGAAAAGGAAGAGGAGAAACCCGAGAACAACGACGTTGTTACTATTTCTATTCGACTTAAGTAAGTAACGAGGTTCAACTTTTAAATGGAATATTTGGTTCAGCCTTGGTTGCGTTTGTGCATCCAATCTTTGTATAAATTTACATAATTGATTTTGTTTTAGCAACAGTTTAGAATCAGACATAATCTTGTATTAAAGGGATCCACCTTTCAATCAAAGGGTGCTAGTTTCAATCCCACTGAGTGACACCTTGGGCAAGTGTCTTCTGCTGTCACTTATTAAAAAGAAAATGGTACACAGAAATTATGTGGGAGGTCATTGTGTGTGTGTGTGTGTGTGTGTGTGTGCACTCCTTTGAAAAAAGTGCCTTAAGTTGCATCTCTTCTCATCAAAAAGTGCTTAAAAAGCTTTAAAAAACCTTCAGTCACAAGTATGCATGGCCTTGTAGAATATTTATTTCAGGGGACTGTGATGTAGTTGTGGGCAGATATACACACTCTGTTGGTCCTCTGACATCCCACAATCATTACTGGTACTCATTTTCAGCCGAGCAGACTGGGGCAACACGAAACAAAGTGTCTTTCAGAATGACACAGTGTGTGTGAATTGAACCCACGAACCTTATGATTGTTAAGTTCATCACCGTGACCACTAAGCCATGCACCTTCACACATCACAAGGTAACGTAGTCATCTTAATAAAGCAAGTGATTAGATATTGGTTCCTCTGATTGCTTGCCACGAGCTTTGTAAAATATGGAAGCGGACTTTCAACTGCAGCAGATGAAATGAAAAGTTAATATGATCGTTTCCCAAATTGTTTTGTTTAGTTCTTAGAAAATGTTTTCTATTTCAGGATTCCTTTGATAAATCCATCAACATTGCGATACTGTTCTCCTGAGGTTAAAAGAGCAAACAAAGACGGAGCGGAAGATGGCACAGAAGCTGCAGAAAGAAATATTCTGGAGACTTATCAATATTCCCATCAGCAAGCACTTACCGAAATATCTAACATTGTATGTAAGAGAATTTACCAAGAATAATTCTTTGAGAACAATTCACTACGTAAATAGTTACTTCTTAAATAGTTCCTTACCAAATTGCAAAAGAACTAAAAGATCATTTGATGGAAAACCCATCAGTTTGGTCTCTATAGGCTCCATAAATAGGATCTGGGAATATTGGTAAATGAGCTTTGTTTAGCCGTGTGGTTAACATGTTTGGTCCTCAACCATGTAGTTTTTGGAATGCTCCAGTTTGACATTATCATTAGCAAATGTCTTCTGTTGACTAAAGTCTTGGGAGTGAAATTTGGTAAATGGAAATTGTGAAAGCCCTTTGGATAATTATATGCATACACATGCATGCGTATACATATATGTATGCATGTTGATGCACACTCACATGCACATGTATACACACACACACACACACACATATATATATGAAAAGCACCCAGGACACTCTTTAAAGTGGTTGGTGTTAGGAAGGGAATACAGCCATAGAACCCCATGCCAGAACAGACAATTGGAGCCTGGTGCTGCTCTCCGGCTGGTCAGCTCCTGTCCAACCCATGCCAGCATGGAAAACAGATGTTAAATGGTGATGATGATGTGTGCGTGTTTGTGTGTGTGTTAATATAAACAAACTGACATTTGTTTTTATTATTAGCAAAAACCAAAGTCTTAGTAAGTAGGAAGGCAGACAAATCACAAATCTCTTCAGGTAGACGGCCCTGCTTGATCTGGGGAAAAGGCGTAGGTAGAAACTACGTAAGATGCACCCTGTATAAGCTTTGGACACATAAAAGATGCAGCAAAATCAAAGGAAGATTAACAGGGAAAATAGCTTTTGTATGTGGAATATGCACAGGTACAATAAATGCTGAAAATGTGCAGAAAATAGACTCCATCAACTGCCAGAGGGGTAAGCTAGAGGTAGTAGATAGCTTCTGTTATCTAGGTGAACAAGTTAGTAGCAGAGGTGGATGCTTCGAGGGTATAGCTATGAGAATAAGAATAAGTTGGGCAAAGTTTGGAGAGCTTTTACCCTTGCTGGCAACAAAGGGTCTCACCCTCAGAGTGAAAGGCAGATTGTATGATGCCTGTGTGCATACAGCTAAGCTACATGGCAGTGAAACATGGGCTGTGACTGCTGAGGACATGCGTAGGCTTGAAAGAAATGAAGCCGGTATGCTTCATTGAATGTGCAATGTCAGTGTGCACGTTTGACAGAGTGTAAGCATCTTGAGAGCAAAATTGGGCATAAGAGGCATCAGATGTGGTGTGCAAGAGAGACAACTGTGCTGGTATGAATATGTGATGGATATGGACGAGGACAGCTGTGTAAAAGAATGCCGATCTCTAATTGTGGAGAGAACCTGTGGTAGAGGTAGATCCAGGAAGACATGAGATGAGGTAGTAGAGCATGACCTTTGAACTTTGGGCCTCATGGAGACAATGACTGGTGACTGAGACCTTTGGTAATATGCTGTGCTTGAGAAGACCTGTGAAGCCAAGTGAAATCACAGTCAGTGCAGTTACTGGTGTCATGAAAATGGCACCTGTGCAGATGGCACATATTAAAAACACCCATTACACTCTCAGAGTGGTTGGCGTTAAGAAGGACATCCAGCTGTAGAAAACCATGCCAAATCAGACTGGAGTCTAGTGCAGCCTTCCAGTGGGCTTCTTTCAGTTTCTGTTCACCAAATCCACTCACTAGGATTTCATCAGCCGAAGGTGCTGCACAATGGGACTGAACTCAAAACCACATGGTTGAGAAACAAGCTTCTGAACCACAGCAATCCCTAAACACACACGCCTACCTCCACCACCACACCTAATATTCATATAAATAAATCTGTTATCTGAGCAATATATAGACGTTGAAGGAAAGTAATTTAGAATGGTAGTATACTGTCAATCTAACACGAACGTGACAGTAGGGAGTACACCACCGCTGTTTAGCCCTACTGTTACGTTCGTGTTAGATTGACAGTATACTACCATTCTATCGCCCCACCACCATACATGTCTCTATGAGAGATTTAGAAATTTAGTATTTCTGAAAGTAATTTAGTTCAGTCAGAACTATGTCCCTTTAAGGTCGACTTTCCCTTGAAATCCCTTCTGAGATTCATAAAAAGAAATTCCAAAAAATGTGCTGGAATCAAGTAAAATCTTTGAAGGTTTTACCCCAGCATGGCTGCAATCCAATGATCGAAGCCAGTAAAAGAATGGATGAAGTATTTTAAACCCAATATGATCTTAAAATAATGCCCAATGTAACTATATGGCATTATTGAATTCCCGTTTCTTTGTTTATCAGACATCAGTGGAATAACTCAGTTGTGTTTCATAGAAGAGTTATTAATTATAGAATTAAGACAAATGTTGCAAAAATATGCTTTCATTATTTTACTGACTTCAATTTTCCTTACTTCAGAACTTTAAAAAATACATTTAGCAAATATTAAAAAAAAAAAGTTTTAAAAAGGATATATTTATTTATACAATATTATTTCACAGTATATAAACACATGTGAATACATACCTATATACACACATATATAGACATACATGCTTGTATAAACACACATCCATACATACATATAAACATATACATACCATACATACATATATACATTACAAAGTTGTATGTAACACACATAATCACACACACACACACACACACATGAATACATACATTCTTACATAAACACACTGCCACGCATGCTCACATACATACATAAACACACACACACACACACAGCTATGCATGAATTATACAAAGAAATAGCTAAACATAGATTGATAAAAGAAAACCAGAGAAATTTCTGAAATTTTCTTGTAAATTGTGAAATAAGTGGTAAATTATTTCAAAATAAATTGTTCTCGTAAAATTGTTCTCACTGAACTTTCTCTATGGTATTGTTTCTATGTTTGTAATTCAAAAAAATATCTCTGTCCTTACACACATACATACATATGTATGTGTGTGTGTGTTCCAAGCTTTTTTATTTTGTTATTTTTGGTGTGTATTCTCTTGGAATTGATTTGGTATATTCTTTTATTTTTGTTTCTTCTACCTGGTTACCATTTCCACTGATTCTAGCTCCATCAGAATCAGTGAAATGGAAAAAAAACTTGCAAAAGTTAAAATGCTGTTTGTTTCTGGTGAAAATACATTTATTGGCAATGAATAGCGACATCTTTACACGTCTGATAAATATGAAGTACATTTCAGTCGCATTATGTATGTATGTGTGTGTGTGTGTGTATATATATATATATATATATATATGTATGTATGTATGTATATATGTAAGTATGTTTGTGTGTGTGTTTGTATGTGTTTATGTATGTATGTATATATATTGTTAGTCTAGTAAGTATTTTAATGAAATTTAATCAATCGTTACAAAATATAATTATTTATAAAGATCTTATTTTTTCTTTGCAAATCAACCAATCAAGGAGGTGTTACGTGTTTTGTGCATAAGTCTAATAATCAATCGATTGCTTAGCTTTTCCTAATCAAATGCATCCATCATTGGGTTATTATTAGATTTATTGACTGGAATAGGCCCCAGAATTGAAGCATAAGGAACCACTTGTTCTTTATAGAGAGCTCTTATAGGTTGCAATGGTTAGGTGCATCTCTGTTGCTTGGAACCTTACTGCAGCTAGGTAGACTGGGCCATTTGCTTCAGCTGCAGCCTTGCTGTGGGGCTGCGTTTATGGGTCTAGTCCAATAAATCAAACCCAGTACTTAATTTCTAAGTCTGGCACTTATTTTGTCAGTTTCTTTTGCTGGACTGGTAAGTTATGGGACATAAAGAAACCGGCACCAGTTGTCAAGCAGTAGGGAAGACAAACACAAACACAAACATCACACATGCATACAATACATACATATATATATATATATATATATATATATAGTAAGGTAAAACTACCTTCTCAAGTCATGTCAACTCATAAAGGCCAGTTTCCCGGTTCATGGCACTCCCTTCCTGGAAGGGATGCTGGTCCATTGCAGGATGACTCATTTTTGTCAGCCAAGTGGACTGGAGCAATGAGAAATGAAGTATTTTGCTCAAGAACACTACGCATTGCCTGGCCCAGGAATTGAAACCACAAGCTTACGATCATGAGTCCAACACTCTAACCACTACATTATGTGCCTCCACTATATATACATATATATATATATATTATATATATATATATATATATATATATTATATATATATATATATATTATATATATATATATATATATATATGAGAAATAAGGATAAAGACAAGTTTATTTTATAGATCCTGTGTGCGTTTCCCCCACTGTTGCTGTTTGGAGCCCTGTGATAGAAGTGCTTCAAATGCATTTAGATGCTCAACCACAAGGGATCATCAAGAAACACTTTATTGTATTAAATTAGAGATAACTATGAGCTTCCACACAGTTTCCATCTAACAAATTGA
This sequence comes from Octopus sinensis, assembly GCF_006345805.1. Taxonomy (NCBI): domain Eukaryota; kingdom Metazoa; phylum Mollusca; class Cephalopoda; order Octopoda; family Octopodidae; genus Octopus; species Octopus sinensis. The sequence goes on from NC_043011.1 coordinate 56,567,437, forward strand.
CTGAGATGCCTTTGGTCAGCTCTGGGACTCTAGTAGAAGACACTTGCCCATGGTGCCATCTAGTGGGACTGAACTCCCAACCACACAGTTGTATAGCAAGCTTCTTAACCACACAGTCATGAATGCACCTATATAGAAGTTTTCCTGACACTTTTCGCATTTCTTTGCTGTTTGGAGGAGATTTTGGAATGGAAGAACAATAATTCTGTTCTGTCAAATTTCAAACTTCTTTTTTGTCTTACCAAATTCCTTGTTTAATCTTTGTACAGATACTTGAGTGGATCAGACACTTTGCACTTAACCAAGAGGTTGACAGTTCAAACTCTGTCACTGGTATTGCATTGTGTAGATTGCTGGAACAATTTGTTTGTAAATGGAATAATCTGCCTTGTTGAAAATAGACACTACCACAGGGCCTACCCTGTCCATTACTTCAAGGGGTAGCTGCATTAGAAAATGATAATGCTACTTGTTAATATTGATTTTGTTTAGCCCAGTGTCAGCCCTGTTTCAGCAGACATGTGAACAGAGGTGTTCCAGTGAGGACCACACCACATTTTTTTAGGGCCAGCTTGGAATATATTATATAATCTGACTTGCCTATTTTGAAATGCAACTTTGTTTAATTTGAGAAAGATTTGACTGCTATCTCTAACAAGTTGAGTGTATCTACAGAGGCTTGGTAGTCATCTCAGAGAGGTTGTTAGCTTCTGTTGGTGAGTTTAAATCTTCTTTGGAGTAAAACTTGGTTGGAGAGGAATGGGAATTGCAAAGTAATTTAGCCCTTATTTGCTACTGGAAGACAAGGGCTTCAGTGATCTCCCTAAATTCCAAAGGGCTAAGAGGTTAAAGGTTGTGACACATCACAAAATTCACAGTTTATCACCCTCTTCCCTGTTGGCAATGCAACATGAAGTTTAAATATGAATGTGTAGATCTTTGTTTAACAGTTTATACATTCTCCATGTTTCTTTTAGAACAAATGGTCAAAAACATGTTGGACATCAGTCTTAAAGTTGCTGGATTATTAACAAGAGGGTCATGATTTTAAATGTGACCGATGTAGACACTGCTTTGTGCTCTGGGCAAATACCACCATTGTTTTTATGTTCTCTGTTTCCTTGGATTGGTTGACTGAATTTGAGAGAGATTTGACTCCTTCTCCACTCTTCCTTTCGCTATTGAAATGTTAACAGTTTGAAATGCAGAGCTGAAGCAACAGTTATTCCAGAATGACAGAAGTTTCCAAATTTACATAAACCTAACCCTAACCCTAACCATTCTTTCAATTCCAGTGTGAAAACATTAACATAAAACAATAAAAATTCTAACCATGCCAGGAAAGTAATTGGATTTGAAGTAGAGATAGTTTCTTTTTCCTTTTTTTTCTTTTCACCATTTTAAAGTTTTACTGGAATTCATAGAAACCCACTAATTAACCAACTTTGCTGTTTTTGGCTTAATATGAGAAACTCTTGTAGTTTTCATGAGATTTTTATTATTGGGTTATGTCAGTTTTGAGTCTACTTACGGCACAAAGGTAGCTGATCAAATAAATTATTTGCTTATTCCTTCTAAAACATTCTTTCCAAAGACATGTGATGCTTGTTTAAGAATAGCTGGAAGTTTCTGAGATACATTTGGCTGCTGTAAATTCTAAGAGAGAGAGAGAGAGGGGGGGAGAGAGAGAGAGAGAGAGATGTTCACCGATACCAGACGTGTGTGCTTTGCACTCATGTTGTTTTGAGTTCTGTCCCAGGGTCAAGCACTTTGGGTAAGTGGCTTCTATCATAGCCCTGAGCCAACAATTACCTTGTTAGCTAATTTGATTTATGGAAACTGTATGGAAGCCTATATATATATTTGTGTCTGTGTTTGTCCCCCACTTGACTACTGTTGTTGGTTTGTTTATGTTCCCATAACATAGCAATTAAGCAAGAGAGTCAGTTTGAATAAGTACCAGTAATTACTGGGGTTGATTTATTTGACTAAAACCATTCAAAGCAGTGCCCCAGCCTGGCCATGATTCAATGACTGAAACAAGTATAAGGTAAAAAGATTAGCTGTTCTTCACTCCAAGACCCAATCAATAATGGTGTAGTTATGGATTATTTTAAACCAAAGATCAATAAATGATTTGATCAAACAACTCAGATGTGATTCAGCCAATATTAAATCAAACTGCATCTAAACTTCACTCACCGTTTCCATAAATTCTGTAAAAGATGTTAACTTAATCTTTAGGTACATGGGTTTTTTTTTGGGGGGGGGGGGGAGTATTGTTAGAGTTTGTAAGGAAATTTCCAGGAGAAATTAAGAAGATTAATAAGCAGATAATCATCCAACGAACATTTGTGTGTTAATCTCACACATCTCTAAATCTTTATCATGTTGGACTTTAAACTGATTGAACCACTGCTGTTTATTACTGGTATTTTACTTCATCAACTCGAAATGGAATGTACCACCAGTCTACTCATCAAACAGTGTTATAAGCAATTAAAAACCAGTCTATTCGTTATCTTATATTTTATTATATAATATCTGAAATCACTTGAAACACATAGGCAGCACTCTATTGTTAAAAATTATACAAAAATTCATGAATTCCTTTCAGATGATGATTTGCTTCTGTAAGAATAGATTCTTAAATGGCAGACAAACTTATAAACGTCCCTCAGTGGAGAATAATATTTCAAAATTTCTTATACTGAAGTAAATGATGTTGTAAGAAAATAACATATAGGGGAAAAGGGGGCTTAGCCAGACTCTTCAAGACTTGGCCAGACTCTTCAAGACTTGGCCAGACTCTTCAAAACTTGGCCAGACTCTTCAAGACTTGGCCAGACTCTTCAAGACTTGGCCAGACTCTTCAAGTCTTCACTTCTTTGTGGATTTGTTTCTGGTTTTACTTCATTATTCGACATCCTTTTTTTTTTTCTATGCTGGCATGGGTTGGATAGTTTGGTAGGAACTGACATGCAAGGGAGCTGCAGTGTCTGCTTTGGCATGGGTTCTGCTACTGGATGCCATTCCTAATGCCAACCATTTTACAGAGTGGACCAGATGCTTTTTTTCTCATCGTACCAGCACCAGTGAGGTCACCAAATACTTTCAAGACAAGACTCTTTCAACTGAATGGAGTCTCGTATTAGAGGATGTGAAAGGATGATAGAGAAAGAAGAACGAGTGTCTTGCTGAAGAGATGCCTGCATGGTTTCACCAGCTGAAAAGAGAGAGTTTGGAGGGGGAAAGGGATGGAGAGATGGTGAGAGCATACCATCAAGGTACCAGGTGAATATAAGAGAGATAAATTGTCATGATCTGCCTTAGAGTCTACTGGTAGGAATCTTAACGAATCAAATTTTTTATGCTTCGTCATTTTTTGCTAAATATGATTTTTAACATTTGTAGGTTTCTGGAGAACAAGCCATCCGTGAAGCAGAAGAGGAAGAAGAGAGGAGAAAGATGCAGGAGAAAGAAAAAGAACGATTTCATGCTGAGAAACTTCAAAAGATGAAAGAGAAAAGAAGTAAGAAGACGGCAGTTGCTCGAGGGAAAAAGGAATCAGAAGACATGACTCCACCTCCGACTTTTGGTAAGTTTCTTCTAGTCATTACTGACACCCTAAACCTAACCCCACCCCGCTGCATCAATGATGCAAGATTTTTGTTTTAAAGTGATCCTAAAGCAAAGCCTTCCATCAAAATGTTGTCTTCATCCATGTTCCAAACATCGACTTGACATTTTACTAAATTCTTCATTTTGAAAATCGGCTGAAACACCATCAGTGTGTTTCGATAGAAATTTAGTAACAAAATGGTGGGTAGGTTTCCCATGAACTATTATCTTTATAATAGTGGAGGCGCAATGGCCCAGTGGTTAGGGCAGCGGACTCCCGGTCGTAGGATCGCGGTTTCGATTCCCAGACCAGGCGTTGTGAGTGTTTATTGAGCGAAAACACCTATAGCTCCTTGAGGCACCGGCAGGGGATGGTGGTGATCCCAGCTGTACTCTGTCACCACAACTTTCTCTCACTCTTACTTCCTGTTTCTGTTGTACCTGTATTTCAAAGGGCCGGCCTTGTCACTCTCTGTGTCACACTGAATATCCCCGAAAACTACGTTAAGGGTACATGTGTCTGTGGAGTGCTCAGCCACTTACACGTTAATTTCATGAGCAGGCTGTTCCGTTGGTCGGATCAACCGGAACCCTCATCGTCGTAACCGACGGAGTGCTTCCTCCTATCTTTATAATATATTTAAAAGGATATTATAAACTAGCTTTTCCACCCAATTTCATTTGGGTCTATTCTCAAACCGCCACAAACCGTAAACTTGATTATTTTTGTACTTATTAGTGGAATTTTTGAATGAATCAAAATCCAAAAAATATTTCTCATCAAATCCTACAAGGTGGTGTAATTTTTATACAGAACAAATCAAAGATACAAGCAGCAAAAAATCAAATGATAAATGACTAAGAATGTAACTTTTTTTTCACTTCATAAAATCTTTTCTTTTAAACAACAATTTCCATAAAAAATTGACGAACTGTTAAGCAGAAAGGCCCGTAGATTATGCAAATGTGCTTTTTATTAAAATCGCCCACAAAACACGACCTCCACAGCTTGCGGAATTGATTGAAAATGGGTTTTGTTGCCCTAGTAACCACAGCTTTTGAGATGGAGATTTCTAACCTAGTCCATTCACTTCCTCGCCTCATTTTACATGTCCCTGTAAATATTCGGTGCAATCCGAGCATGCCTACTGCCATTGAACCCTGCATAACCACTAATTGAGACACACAAACACACAACTTTCAGCCATTTCACTTGTATATTTAGAGATTATGCCAGCACCACCTTGACTGGCTTCTGTGCCGTTGACACGTAAAAAGCACCAACCGATCGTGGCCGTTGCCAGCCTCTCCTGGCACCTGTGCCCGTGACACATAAAAAGCACCAACCGATCGTGGCCATTTGCCAGCCTCCCCTGGCACCTGTGCTGGTGGCATGTAAAAAGCACCAACTGATTGTGGCCGTTTGCCAGCCTCCCCTGGCACCTGTGCCGGTGGCATGTAAAAAGCACCCACTGCACTCACGGAGTGGTTGGTGTTAGGAAGGGCATCCAGCTGTAGAAACACTGCCAGATCAGACTGGAGCCTGGTGCAGCCTCCTGGCTTCCCAGACCCCAGTCGAACCGTCCAACCCATGCTCGCATGGAAAACGGATGTTAAACTATGATAATGATGATATACATTCACAACAGAGACGGTATTAATACGGAGAGGCGGTGGGGTTGGTGGCGAGTAATCTCCCATTAGTGATATAAACAGACAAGTGCACATTCTGCCTGCACAAGAGTTTTCTCTCAGAGGGTTTCTACTAGAACGTCCGTGTTTAAGTGAGAATAAGTATTATAAGTTTAGTGTCTGTGCTTCTGTTGTTTCCAGGCTCTTAGAGACTGGTGCTGCTGATGTGGTGAATGGTTCTCTTGAAAATTTATAGTGATGGTGATTTCTTCTTTTCTATCATCACTATCACCGTTGTTGTTTGCTTGTTTGTGGTTGTTGTTGTTATCAATGCTTTCATTGTATCTTTTATTTAATTGTTTAATTTGTAGAATCATCAATGTTAAGCTAAATAAACTTTTACTGGTTTTTAAGTCATTGGACTGTGGCCATGCTGGAGCACCACCTTCGAGAGTTTTCCTTTGGTTACGTATGGATCCTGGTACTTTGTCTGGTATTTACTTTCTCAACCTTGAACTTGAAACTGGTTGAAAAGGACAGAACCAGCACTGGAGCAAACATAGCTACGCTCTCTTCTTTGAGCCGTTGCTTATGTTCAACCCTCATATGCTGTGGCACAAATATAGATTCACAGGCATTGCTGTGTGGTTAGGAAGTTTGCTACCCAACCACATGGTCTTGGGTTCAGTTCCATTGTGTGGCTCCTTGGGCAAGAGTCTTTTACTATGGTCCTGGTCAACCAAAGCCTTATGAGTGGATTTCGTTGACAGAAATTGTCATGCATGTTTATGTGTACACACACATACACAAATACACACACACGCACACACATATGTATGTATGTGTGTATATTTGTATCTCCTTATATGATAACTGTAAATGAGTGCCACTGTCATACAAGCAGTGTTGTTTATTTCCATAATTCTGTGAAAACATTTCTAAGTATGGGGCAATATTACATTTCTTGGAAACAGGTGAGGGTTAGCAACAGGAAGGGCGTTCGACTTTAGGAAATCTGTCTCAGTAAACTCTGTTCAACCTCTGCAAACATGGAAAACAGTGGCAGTGGTGGCTTCAATGCAATTTCTGTTTCTTCACAAGACTTGTGCCAATCCAAAAAAACCATGCAGTGGAATTGAACTTGGAGCTCTGTGGTTGTCTAGCCAACCTCTTAATGACACAGCCACACGTTGATAGTTATTCCTGTCCAACTATAACCTTTCTTTTCAAATAATTACGATTGCTGGACATAACACAACGTTCGTTAATAGTTGCATAATGAACATGTTTTGAATTGTATCTCGAGTCATTAACAGTTTCTATAATTAAGATCCAGGCAAAGCAGATAATCATTAAATTGTTTCCTTATTAATCAGGAGCCCTTAAGCAGACAGAATTAAATACCAATGCATAGAGTTTAACACTTACAATGCGTTACTAAGAATTATTGGTACTCTATCCCTTTAGGGACACAATGGCTACGAATCCAGGGAGTGGTTGTTGTTTAGCCTTCATTGAGCAGACAGACTTATGAACAAAGGCATTCCAACCATGACTGTCCATCTTTTTTTAGGAATACACAGGATTAGAGTCCACAACAGGATCCAGTCTTTGTTACAGCTTATATGCCTCAGTGTGACCCTGAGAGCTCTGTGCCAGTGAAGTGCAAGCTCTTGGTAGGGCCTCCCATGCTGAAACAGATCAAAGGATAGGGGCCACACTAATATGGGCCACCTCTTCCCAGGTGTAAAAATGGATTAACTTAGGGCCAACACCCCTTACTTTGAAAAAAGCAAAGTTACAAAAGTATTGATGAAACATGAACCCACAAGAGAGACAGAAGAAGGGATGCCCTAAAAATAGCTGGAGAGGGGATACATGAGCAGAGCTGAAAAAGCAGGGAACCAAGTGGAGAGACACAGAGAAGACATCCCAGAGTTAATAAGTGTGTTGAAAATTAGTTGATGGCCTATGTTCTGTAGGGAGCAAAGGGTTAAGTAAGTAGGATTGCAGTGTCTTAGTTCCTTATTGGCAATAGTGGGATATGATTTGAGAAAGACTTGGCTGTTATTTTTAGTAGATTAAAAGAGCACATAGAGGCTTCTTCATTGGTTCACACACTCAGAAACCTGATCTCCTTGCCATGGATGTTGTACATTTGAAGTTCTGGTATTAGGTCTCTATGAGATATCAGGAGTATTTATGGTATTACACACATTATATATATATATATATATCACAATCAAGGAACGGCCATAATAGGCCATTCACCCACTAGAAATAACAGCCAAAAGCTTCAACCGCAAAATAACATCAATTCCGTAAACCAGGAGAAAATTAAAAAAACATTTACCCTAATTTCTTATACGATGCACCGTTTCATCTACTGTTTAATGGTAAACTAACCTGATTAAATTAAATCAAGCCAATCTTCCATAGGCCCTTAGAATCATCAGTAAGAAATAGCCAAGTCGGAACAGATATTTTCACGAGGCATTTCCGTCTCTGCCTCGGCAATATCTGACCTAAAATTTTCAAATCATTGCACTCGCGCCAAATTTATCGGCAGCAAATAAATATAAGCCGCCGATTCCATTACGGAATTAACCAGAAAATTCATAATTAATCAATATAGGGTGGCAAAAAATTTTGTAGAATTTTTTTGCCACCAGCGGCCTAGTGGGAAAAAAATTAAATAGTCATAGACCATTTTTAAGTTCAATATCACAATCAAGGAACGGCCATAATAGGCCATTCACCCACTAGAAATAACAGCCAAAAGCTTCAACCGCAAAATAACATCAATTCCGTAAACCAGGAGAAAATTAAAAAAACATTTACCCTAATTTCTTATACGATGCACCGTTTCATCTACTGTTTAATGGTAAACTAACCTGATTAAATTAAATCAAGCCAATCTTCCATAGGCCCTTAGAATCATCAGTAAGAAATAGCCAAGTCGGAACAGATATTTTCACGAGGCATTTCCGTCTCTGCCTCGGCAATATCTGACCTAAAATTTTCAAATCATTGCACTCGCGCCAAATTTATCGGCAGCAAATAAATATAAGCCGCCGATTCCATTACGGAATTAACCAGAAAATTCATAATTAATCAATATAGGGTGGCAAAAAATTTTGTAGAATTTTTTTGCCACCAGCGGCCTAGTGGGAAAAAAATTAAATAGTCATAGACCATTTTTAAGTTCAACATCACAATCAAGGAACGGCCATAATAGGCCATTCACCCACTAGAAATAACAGCCAAAAGCTTCAACCGCAAAATAACATCAATTCCGTAAACCAGGAGAAAATTAAAAAAACATTTACCCTAATATTTCTTATACGATGCACCGTTTCATCTACTGTTTAATGGTAAACTAACCTGATTAAATTAAATCAAGCCAATCTTCCATAAATCTTCTTTTTAATCTTCTCCTGGTTTACGGAATTGATGTTATTTTGCGGTTGAAGCTTTTGGCTGTTATTTCTAGTGGGTGAATGGCCTATTATGGCCGTTCCTTGATTGTGATGTTGAACTTAAAAATGGTCTATGACTATTTAATTTTTTTCCCACTAGGCCGCTGGTGGCAAAAAAATTCTACAAAATTTTTTGCCACCCTATATTGATTAATAAATATATATATATATATATATATCACCGTGATCACCATGACCGACCAGGCTATCAGATGTTGCTACACATCGCTGATCACAGTGTGCTTTGCATTGTTTTTTACCCTTCAAGTGACGCCACCCTGCTGGCTAAGCGAGCAGGCCAACAGAAGAAAGAGTGAGAGAAAGTTGTGGCGAAAGAGTACAGCAGGGATTGGCACCACCCCCTGCCAGAGCCTCGTGCAGCTTTTTTAGGTGTTTTCGCTCAATAAACACTCACAACGCCTAGTCTGGGAATTGAAACCGCGAGTCCGCTGCCCTAACCACTGGGCCATTGCGCCTCTATATATATATAGATATATATATATAGTGTACACACACATTATATATATATATATATATATATATATATATATATATATATATATATATATATATATATGTGTGTGTGTATATAATGTTGATGATGGAGAAGAATTTGATTATCTATCAGGTTTGGAACTCTATCTATTCAGACGATGGCAAATTCAAAACCAGGCAGAGTCAGTTGCTCTGACCTATATGGTTGCATATGTGGAGGATACCCCGAGTGAGCGAAGTGGGCTGTTCCACCACAAATAAATAGTGGACAGATACAGCAAATGGAATCCAGTTGGCAAGGTACGCCATTCGGACCAGTCACACAGATGACAAAGTACATCATTATAACAATGCAGGACATAACAATAACTATGCTTAACCCTTTAGTGTTTAAACCAGCCATATCTGGCCCAGATATTCTACATGTTTTATATTCAAACTGGCGATATCTAGCCTCTCACACCTAACCTACATTGACATTCTAAAAATAAACATCATTGAAACCTCAAAGCTAGAATATAATGCATGATTAATTCAAAACAATTTGAGTGATAAAGGATTACATTTAACAGAGTAATCTGAACACTAAAGGGTTAAAGTGTGTATCCTGAGATATAAAAACATGATCTTTTGGACACGGAGTTGTCACCATCATCATTTAAAGTTTACCTTCCATGCTGTCATGGGTTGGAGAGTTCCATTGGCGGCAGTGAATAGGAGGATTGAACCAAGTTGCAGTGTCTACTTTGGCTGGATGCCTTTCTTAATGTCAACCACTTCACAGAGTGTACAGGTTGTACTTTTTATATGGCACCAGCACAAATGAGGTCACCAAGTAACTCCACAAGACAGGACCCTCCCCACTTAACTGTGTGGCACGTAAAATTGAAAGAGCTGGGATTATTCCCGGTGACGAAAAGTTAGAGTATGATAGAGGGATAGGAGCAGGTGTGTTGTGTTAGGGGAGATACATGGCTACCCCAGATGGGAAAGAGAGTTAAAGGGTGGTGAAGAGGTTTAGGGAAAGGAGAGTGAAAGAGAAATGGCAGAGAAGACTGGAATAGGTGAATGGGTTGGTAAGAATGCTGTAGAGTTCCGCCTGTTATTGAGGAGATAATGAATGCCTCTTGTAAGGTGTGAACTGGTAACCTAAAAACATTGGTTGTTGCATTCTTGAAAATTATAGAAATTATTGCAAATAACAAAATATTTAAAAATTAATGAGGAAAGACAAAAGAAACTCAAAAGTAAATCTAATTTGGAAAAATAAAAAATCACAGAATTTCTGAAAAATAGGGGAAAAAATAAAATGTATGGTAAGCGAAATTTATTTTATATATTTTATATGTGTGTGTGTGTGTTAAGTACATAAGAAAATCTTATAAAAATCCAATCCCAGCAAGGCAGTGAATATATTTGTTTTATCTCAGAACTATTGTTGGGAATAAGTACATTATGCAGATAACACACATAGGAATTTAGATAACTTTTCAGCACTATTCATATTGATTTTGATTTTTATAACAATATAACAAAAGGAAAAATCATTATTATCATTATTATTATTATTATTATTATTATTATATTATTATTATTATTATTAGGCAACAAATTGTCAGAATTATGGGAATACTGGAACAAATTGTTTTGCTGTTTTTGTTTCAACTCTTAACATCTTGAGTTCAAATCCTGCTGAAGTCAACTGAGTCTTTCATCCTTTCTGGGACAATAAAATGAAGTACTAGCCATCTACTGGAGTTGATGAAATCGTCTAACCCCTCCCCTCAAAATTGTCGACTTTTGAGAAGCCATTCATCATCATCATCATCATCATCATCATCATCATCATCACCACCACCATAACCACCACCACCATCATCATCATTTAACATTTGTTTTCCATGTTGGCATGAGTTGGAGAGTTTGACTGGAGCTGGCAATGATGGGGGGCCATGTCAGGCTCCATTTGTCTGCTTTGGCATGGTTTCTACAGCTGGGTGCCCTTCCTAATGACAACCACTTTACAGAGATGTGGACTGGGTGCTTTTCACACAAGACTGGCCTGAGTGCTTTGTACAGGGCACCAACATTGCTTATCATAATCAACACCCAAAGTAAGACATCCAACTTAATCTTGCTTAAGGTTTGTAGATGAGACAGATAACTGGGGCTTGGTGCAGCTCCTTGGTTGGCCAGCTCCTGTCAAAGAATCCAAACCATACCAGCATGGAGAACAGATGTTAAAGGATGAATGATATATTATAGGAGAAAGAGACCAGAATCTGAGAACTGAGATTCTCTTCAATTTCTGACTACAATAGAAAGGGCATCATCATCATCATCATCACCATCACCATCACCACCACCACCACCACCACCACTATTATTATTATTATTATTATTATTATTATTATTATTATTATTATTCATCGTTTAATGTCCGTCCTCCATGCTAGCATGGATTGGACGATTTTGACTGAGGGCTGGCGAACCAAATGGCCGCACCAGGCTCCACACTTGATTTGGCAGAGTTTCTACAGCTGGATGCCCTTCCTAACGCCAACCACTCAGAGAGTGTAGTGGGTGCTTTTTACGTGCAACCAGCATGGGGCCAGTCATGTGGTACTGGCAATGACCTCGCTCAAATCTTTTTGCACGTGCCACCGGCACAGGTGCCAGTAAGGCGACTTTGGTAACGATCACGCTCAAATGGCGCCCTTTTACGTGCCGCCGGCACAGAGCCAGTTGGCTGCTCTGGCAACGATCACGCTCGGATGGTGCTCTTGGCACCCTACTAGCACAGGCACAAGTGCCAGTAAAGCGATGCTCTTTCAATTTTACGTGCCACACAGTTAAGTGGGGAGGGTTTTGTCTTGTGGAATTACTTACTGACCTCATTTGTGCTGGTGCCATATAAAAAGTACATCCTGTACACTCGAATGGTGCCCTTTTATGTGCCACTGGCACCATTATTATTATTATTATTATTATTATTATTATTATTAAAGGCAACAAACTGCCAGAATTGTTAACATGCTAAACAAAGTGCAGAGCACTATTTCTTCCTGCTCTTTATGTTCTGTGTTCAAATTCTGCCGAGTTTGACTTTGCCTGTTGTCTTCTCAGGTTCAACAAAGTATCAGTCAAGCGCTGATGTAATTGACCTAGCCCCTCTCTCCAAATTCCAAACCTTGTGCCTGTAATGCAAAGGATCATTAACTTTTCCTGTTGGTACAAATCATGTCTCCTTGTTTCTGTGAGTTTCAAAAACAGTTATTGTATGTTTTCTTTTTTTTTACCCCATTTGGGTATTTGTTATATTTTTGTTGTATAAATTCCCATAAACACAAGAGAATGGTAATTTCCTTCTTTCGATTCCTTGGAAGGCCAAATTTATTTCAAAACTTGTGCTTAGAAAATTAGTTTTTAAAAAATAATTTAAAAATCGACAAACGACATTTTGTAATGAAGAAAAGAGAATGGGGTGAGGGTGGTGGGGGAGAATGTTCACCCTAGGGTGGCACTTCCTATCTTTGGTCCAAAATTCATAAAAAAAAGGAAATGCAACCATTGCTGGTATCATTAGCCCTGACCATATTAGCAGGAATAACTGAAACAACAACAACAATTCTGCTATTGCTATTACTACTACTACTACCACCACCACCACCGTACCCTTCTCCACCACCACCTACACTACTGCTGCTGCCACCACCATTACCATCTCCACCACCTGTCTAGTCACAATGTAACAGTATTGGCTATGGACAATACTGAAGTTAGCAGTGGCTGTAAAACACATCCAACACCACTGATTCTGTCACCATCATCATTGTATCTACTCTTTGCCAGCATGGTTTAGGTGCCGGCATGGCTGTGTGGATAAGAAGCTCACTTTACTACCATGTGGTTTTGGGTTCAGTCCCACTGCCCGGCACCTTAAGCAAATATCTTGTTATAGCCGTGGGCCAAGCAATGCCTTATGAGTGAATTTGATTGATGAAAACTGTGTTGAAGCCCTTTGCATATGTGTGTATGACTTTGTGTTTGTCCCCCCACCACCATTTAACAACCAATGTTGGTTTGTTTATATCCTTGTAACTTAGTGGTTGAACAAAAGAGATTGATAGAATACATTCCAAGCATGAAAGACTAAGTACTGGGGTCAATTTGTTTAGTTAAAACCTTTCAAGGCAGTGCTCCAGCGTGACCAAAGTCAAATAAGCTCTTTTTGGTCGTTTTACTTGAGCAGTTAAAGAACCCTGAAGACCATCTGGGATGATGTCACTTTTTAGTTTTGATTCCAGGTGATTTGTGGCAATGGGGGTGAATTTCATATTAGAATCACTGACCAAGAGGCCATCCATTGTAAGGATTTCAGGATCTTTTCGGTTTGAACGGCAGTTTTTTCTAGTGGTGTCATATGAAATTGTCACCCATAATTATGACCCTAGTATCGATCTATTGCATTTCAATCTGTTTTAGGGTTAGGGTTAGTTAGGGGTGGGGGAGGGATATCTTTTTTCTTCACAAATGTAAGAATCTGTTTCTTAAATGAGGGACATATTCATATGGCACAGAATGTTTTTTACCTCAATAGAAGTCAGTGATTGGTTGAAATTGCAGAAATTGAAGAAAACGAACAACAAATATCTTACAAACTATAGAATTTTCTCAATAAAGCCAAGAGGAAAAGATGTTTTATAAACACATTCTACCAGTATACGAAGTTTAAAATTTTTTAGTTACCGAGAAATTATGTTAAAAACTGCCGTTCAAACCGAAAAGATCCGGATTTCACCCTTATCTCTACATAAGAATGTCAAGGAGTGTGGAAGGGCCCAGTATGCCATTTGCCTCCAGAAGTAACAACTAGAGATCATTTAACTTTGCTGTTTCAAGCACAGAACGTAAGCCTTTTTTGCTGCTTGTGGCTCTTAGGCATCAATGAATTTCTCCTGTTTGATTCCTGCTTCTTTTTTTCATAATTTTCTTTCAGATTTCGTCACACTGCTTCATTTCCTCTTCAAAGTTTTGTCAGTTTTCAGTCGTCATTGATGTTTTTTTAAATTTGCTTTTTCCTAGGTGGTGGTGGGGGGTTGGCTCTATACAAACCCATTTTTAATTCGTGGAAGAGGTGGTCTGTATTAATCTAGTCTCTAACCTTTGACCTGTCCAGCATGAGAAGTCCTACAAGGTGCTTCCAATCTACTGGCATAACTCTCAGGGTCACTGAGGCATACAAGCCACCACACCACACCACACCAAACACTGAACCTTTTGATGGTAGTTTGTGTGTGGCATGTTTCCCTCAATCACTTTATGATGGAGTAGCAATAAGCACACTGAGCTGTTTCCTTGGTGTCTTATGAGTCTAGAGCAAATCTTTGTCTGCTGTACCTTGTTTTCAGTAAATAAAAATAAGGGCCTTCAGTGCATTGCTTTACTTAGAAGCCTATAATTCTGTTAATTCTGCCCTGGTTCTACCTTCGTTGTTTTCAGCATCCTTTTCTTGCTCTTATTCTCTCCTATACTCTTATTCTTTTCTACTCTAGGCACAGGGCACGAAATATTTGGGGAGGAGGGGCACTTGATTAGATCAACCTTAGTACGCAACTGGTACTTAATTTATTGAACCCAAAAGGATGAAAGGCAAAGTCAACCTCGGTGGAATTTGATCTCAGACTGTAAAGACAGACGAAATACCGCTAAGCATTTCACTGGCATTCTAATGTTTCTGCCAGCTTCCTGCCTTTCTCCTATTTATTATTGTCTTCTGTTACTGTATCTTTATTGTTATTATTGTTCATATCATTCTCCTCCCCCCACCTCTTTTCCTCTGTATTTTACTTTCCTGCTGTCTGACAATGTTTTGCGGTCATTAAACAACTAGTGCCCCAACAAAATAGCCATCATCCCATTTGAGGTAGGCAGATCATCCTTAGCTTGCAACATGGTGTGTTGCAACATGTTCTCTGGCTCGGAACTTGCTGCATCAACAAACCTGGGTGTTGTTGCCTGCACTGCAGGAGAGAGAGAAATAAATAAACGCAGGGGCCTGACCAGCCACTCTCAGTTTGTTCCAGTCACTGTCAAGACCTCCGGTGTTCTTTGACCCCCAACACTATCGATATCCTTTGCAAAATTGAGATAACGGCAGCTTGTCTGAGAGATGAGCCCCACAAGGTGGAGTGGGGTTGCTACAGTAAGTGCCATTGGCCATTCTCTTCAGCAATGCCGTTGCTGTCATGACTGTGGGGCAAATAACAATCCTGGGTGTGTGGCTCATTGCTCCCTATCCCTCAGCCTTCCACTGCTTAATCCCACCCCACTTTTTCGCTGTTTCTTTGTTTCCTTGTAATTAAATATTAAAAAAACCGAAAAAATTAGCCAACTGGAGGATTTCATCCGTGTTTATATTCTAAGTTCAAATTCTGCTGAGATGGACTCTGCTTTTGTCCTTTTGGGAATCAATGAAGTCAACTGCCCCCCCACCCCAAAAAAAAAATTTCAGGCTTTGTGCCTATATTAGAAAGGATTGTTATTTGGAAATATTTACTAAAAGACAACTAACTTAGAATAGATTGAATTTTAAAACAAAAACTCTGATAGTCAATGGGAGTGTTACAAGAATGAATTCTAGGAACTGGCATTAATGTCGCATAGAGATTCAATGGAATTTTATTATTTCTAAGTTGGTGCATAAAGAGAGTAATTTAACATTAAATTGAATTGAAAAATTGAAATGATTTCATTCCAGGAATAAGTAGTTCGAAAAGGAATTATAAATGGTTCACTAAATATAATTTCTGTCATGTATTTTAGAATAAGATTTCTGCTTGTCATAATACGCTTTTTTAAAACAATTTTCACAATGTGATATTGTTGTTCTTGTCACTACCATAATGATGATGATTATCACCACCACCACCATTGCCATCATCATCATCATCCCCAGCAGCAGCAGCAGCAGCAGCACCACCACCACCATTCTCATTGTTTTCTGACCCATATTTCAGCATACGTGAGTAGGACTGGTCTTCTCCAACTCAGTGCCTCACCATTTATTTGTGGTTGTCATTTTCTTTGAGCTTCAAAAACCTTGAGATCAACCTCCAACACTTCTTCTTCACTCTTTCCATTTCCTTCACATTCCTTCAAGTTGAATTCCTCAACATTTCTTCACCCAATTATCATCAATAAAAGACAGAACATAATAAATCCAACTTTTAATAACGTCAGCACTGCTTAATTTGGGTCTGATTAATTATCTCTTTTTTAAAGATTTCTTTTTTGTTTTTTTTTTCTTCAACCCACGTTTTGAGTACACCCCACCCCCCAACCCCGGCCGTGCTCCATTCTGCCAAAAGTTAGCCAACAACTAGAGCTCTTTATTATTTTCATTTGTAGAGTTTAGTAATGAACCTTTTTTTGTTATTTGGATAAATAATCATTTTGTATTTTGTGTTGCCAATAATAACTTGAACGTTTTATTTTGTAGACGTGTTTTAAAAGCCTCCTCCTCCAACATCAGAAACTCTTACATCATTTTGGAAATCTAGATGTTGACTATTGAAAAGGAATTGTTTTCTGCTCAGATTATTTTTATGTTCTTAGTTCTTGAATCTAGGTCTTTTTCCTATCAATTTGGCATTGTAAATGCGAGCTGTTGAAGAATTCTTCTTTTACTTTGCAATGACAATGAAACAAAAATCCCCAAAAGAGGCAACTAAGCTCGTCGAAACTAAGCAATGCCTGCCATTAAAAACTACAGTATTGATTTCATATCAGATTCTTTCTGCTTTACCATTACATATCTCTTACATATCTCGTTCTTGTCAAGAAGTGAGAAAAAGATATCAGCAACAAAAATCTTTAATCTAAAAAAAACAAAAGCTGCAAGTCGGAATTACGTTCAGTGAATAATCAAATTCCCATTGGAACCATTCATTCTTTCAATGGAATAATTTGAATTTTTCATTTATTTATTTATTTTTCAATATTTTCATGTTGAAATATTTGGTATCTGCATCAAGTACAAAATAATGAGGTTAATAAGAAAAATCCCATCAGATCTCCAACATTTGTTGCTGCTGCTTCTTAGCACTAATGAATAACCTTAACGTTTTGGATAATTACATAAGAAGGCAAAAGTAATCTTTACCAATCTTCTTATAAAAGTTCAATTGAAATTTTAGTGGAAAATTTAAAACTTATGATACTAGCTCTTAATGTCTGCAAAAATGTCATTTCAGAATTCTTCCTTAAATAAAAGTGTAAAGTAGATAAATAATTGTTAAATATTCTAAATATCTATTTCTTCAATCTCTCTCTCTCTCTCTCTCTCTCATATATATATAATATATATATATATATATATATTATATATATATATATAGAGAGAGAGAGAGAGAGAGAGAGAGAGATTGAAGAAATAGATATTTAGAATATTTAACAATTATTTATCTACTTTACACTTTTATTTAAGGAAGAATTCTATATGTGATTGACTGCTAAATCCACAAGTTTTTTTTAATTCTCTCTCTCTTTATTTCCTCGTGTTCCTTTCTGTTGAAGAGCATAGGCTCGAAATGTAAAAAAATTCTCAGTTCCCGAGCATTAAACTAATACACCTGCTTGTTGTTTATACACCTGTCTTAGTCTTTTGTTTCTCTGTAAATTTCAACTATATACATACATACATCATCATCATCGTTTAACGTCCGTTTTCCGTGCTAGCACAGGTTGGATATATATATATATATATATATATATATATATATATATATATATATATATATATATGTATATATTGTAGATAATAATAAGTTAATGATTTTAAATTTTGGCACAAGGCCGGCAATCTTGAGGGAAGGAAGCAAGTTGATTAAATCGGTCTTGATACTTGATGGGAACTTTATTTTATCACTCCCAAAAGGTAGAGTTTGACATCAGCAAGATTTGAAATCAGAATGTTTAGAATTAAAAGAAATGTTGCTCATTAGCCAAACATCACCGTTGATACTCCTACAATGGAGTATATTAGTTTTGACTCAACTATTGCCTTTCATGCACTCGCTGAGTTAATATTTATCTGTAGTAGTAGTAGGAGGAGGAGGGGAGGGTAGTAGTAGTAGTGGTTGTGGTGGTCGTCGTCGTCGTCGTAGCAGCAGCAGCAGCAGCAACAACAACAACAATAATAAATATGGTATGGTATATAAAAAATGTAGCCGAGCTGCTGTTGTTGAAAGTAAGAAGGTGAGGTTTATGTAAAATTGCAGATTGCAAAGATGAAACATAATACAAGCATTTGAGACTGAAAGAAAATGGAAACAGGTGGATGGAGAGAAGAATGGACAATTCCATAGAGATGTTGGGAATAGGACAGACAAAAAGAAAAGGTGGTTATGGATGGCTAAAAGTGGTGGCCTTTCATATGGATGACTCAAATCGGCGGCCTTTCATAAAGTGCTGTATTGATCGGAAGAGACCATAGTTAGATGGAGCAATGTCTGAACTACAGGCTGGATGCGGCAGGACTTCCACAGCATCCGATTCTTCAATCTTGTTGCTGGTCTTTCTGGTGATATGCAGCTTTGCATTGTCTTGTTGAAACAAAGCGTATTTTCAATGAACAAGTCTTGGGTCCTTTTCAACCAGTGCCTCATAGACTCAATCAAGTTGCTTGCAGTAAAGGTCAGTGTCGATGGCGCGACTTTCGGCAAATGTTCGGCGCATAATCTTTTCCCTTAGCCTAATATTATCAGTCAGTGTACACCACTAGAGCAGAAAGAATATATATTTCTTTACTACCCACAAGGGGCTAAACACAGAGGAGACAAACAAGGACAGACAAACGGATTAAGTCGATTACATCGACCCCAGTGCGTAACTGGTACTTAATTTATCAACCCCGAAAGGAGGAAAGGCAAAGTCGACCTCGGCAGAATTTGAACCCAGAACGTAACGGCAGACAAAATACGGCTATGCATTTCGCCCGGCGTGCTAACGATTCTGCCAGCTCACCGCCTTTGAGCAGAAAGAATATAAGAGGTAGGATGACAACATAGCAAAGATAGTCTGTTGGGCACTTTGCAACAAGTATGGGCTTGACAAAGCAGAAAAGTGGTACAGACATAAACCCACTGGCATTCTTGAAAATGATAATGCAAAAATCCTGAGGAACTTTATGATTCAGTGTGACCATGCGATGGAGGGTAAGAAATGATATTTTCTTATGATTGAGAGGGAAAGCAAACAATGCTGGATCATTGATATAACATGTTCAGCTGATAACAAAATATGTGATAAAGAAGGAAAAAAAGTCATTTGATATGACAGGTTCGCTTGGGAAGTTAAGCAGTTGTGGTCATTGAAAAAAGGTAGTAGCCAAACCAATAATTGTCAGAGCCTTAGAAACAGTTAGTAAATATCTTGAGAAGTATATTGAACATATAGGGATTGAAATATGGGTGGAGTACTTACAGAAAATAGTAATGCTTTGAACGACTCAAATACTTCAGAAGGTGCTTGAAAAATAAGGGGTGTTACCTCATATCCCTGGTAGTGAACAGCTGGTATTGGAATACATCAAAGAAAACATAACAACAACAATAACAATAATGTTAGGGAATAGTTTAGTAGTTAAGAGATATCTTGTATGTAAGATATTGGAAAGCTGGTATCATGTTAGAGAAAAATATTGGTTTTCTAAGATAAATATTGATTTCTAAACAGGAAAAATATTGTGAAGAAGTCAGTGGAAACCAAAGTGTGTAATAATGTAATACTTGCTCCCGGAACAGTTCCGTGCCTGAAAATGGTAAAATCCTTCTCAAACTGGTAAAACAAAGGAAAATATATCTAAAATTGGATAAAATAAAGTTCAGTTATATATGTTTAAAATCAATATGTGTGTCTCATGTATTTTTGTAGAAACTTGAAAATCATTAACATACATGGAAGATAGTCGTGAGAATTACAAGAGAACCTTTTCTTTTTGTTTATTTGTTTATATAATTGTATGTTTTATTTATTTTAGAATTGACTGAAGAAGAAAAAGTACAAAAACTTCGTAAAGAAAAGTTAAAAAAAGAATATTATTTTGCTGTTGAAGAAGAAGGTAATAACAAAATTTCTGTAAAGTTTCTCATAATTTAATCCTTTCTAACTGCTGAGAAATATCATCATCATCATCATCATCCTCATCATTTAATGTTCATGCTCCATGTTGGCATGAGTTTGACTATATATATATATTTATATTTATATATATATACGTATGTATGTGTGTGTGTGTGTATATATATATATATATATATATATATATGTATATATATATATATGTATATGCATGTATATATAGGCATGTGGCTTAGTGGTTAAGATGTTGCACTCATAATTGCTAGATGGCGTGTTCAGTTCATGGACCAAGCATCATATTGTGTTCTTGAGCAAAGCATTTCATTTCATGTTGCTGCAGTTTACTGAGCCATGAATGGGTGACTACTCTGTGACAGAGTAGCCTTCTAGTCGAAGGGAGTGTTGGCCTGTTGACCTAGTTAGGAGGGGTGGGGCATCATTTGAAAGCTAAAATGATATCAAGGTGCATTGTGACCAGCAATATATAACAACATCTGACAGTCTGGTCAATCAGGCGATGTAGGTAGGTAAAAAAGCATGAGATGGAATGAGGGGAATAAAGGACGGACAGCTGAACAACATGAAGTGTTACAACAGGAAGACAAAAATTGGAGAGTTGGCGGGCAGACCCTGGTGGAACAAAATCCCATCGTAACTGTTGAGGAACTAGCAGAGAAGCTTGGATTTTGTCATTCAACCACTCATCAACACCTGCATACCATCAGAAAAGCCAGCAAATTGGGTCAATGATTTCCTCACAGGCTTTCTGAGTTTAATTGTGTGCAGAGAGTGAATGTGTGCTCTTCTTTGCTGTCATGTTTCACAAATGAACCTTTTTTGGACTGAATAGTGACTGGTGATGAGAAAAGGGTTCTCTATAAAAATATCAAGTGCCGAAGACAGTGGGGAGGGAAAAGAAAAACACCAGCATCCCAGGCTAAAGAAGGTCTTCACCCACGTAAAGTGTTGTTATCTGTTTCGTTTGATATGGAAAGGTTAGTCTACTTTGAACTTTTAAAGATAAACCAAATGATAATGAAGGAGGTCCACTGTGAGCAGCTTGAATGGCTGAAGTCAGCGCTAGAAGGAAAACAACCATCTTTGGTTTCAAGACACAAGGTGTTCTTCCGCATGCACACACATACAAATGGATGCCCTTCCTAACAGCTTCTTTACTGTATGTACTGGTGCTTTTTCAAGTCAGCAGCACTACTAGTGAAGTACTTGGTGACCTCACCTGTGGCCAGTAACATGTAAAAGTACTCATTTACAACTATTCCACGATTTCAGTTGACCTTTGTCACCTGTGACAATCTTCAACCCAGTGACAAGACCAGGTCAGGACGACTGGGGATGGAAATGGATGCAGTGGGTGACCAAGTTGTCTTGCTTGACTTATCTTGCTGTCTGCACTCCACAGTGCATTCCTGCAGTTGCCTCCCTGTCATTGAACCATGAAGGTTTCTTCTTCCAGGGAGTCTGCTGGTTCCAGTCTTTACATGCATAGGTAGGCAAGCCCTAGGACCCTGGCAGGTGCCCCTACTGTGGGTCAGAGTAAACCTGGAAACAATAGTGGTTAAAGGGTGGTTCCATACTCCTCAGAAATACAAGAAATGTGTTCCTACATATAACAGACTTCTTACAGTTCCAGTCTGGCAAATTCACTCACAAGTTTTTGGTCAACCTTAGGCTATAGTGGAAAGACACTTGCCCTACATGCCATGCAGTAGGACTGAACCTGAAACTATCTGATTGGGAACCAAACTTCTTAACCACAGAGCCATACATGCATCGAACCATTATACCGAATGCCACAAATCCATCCAACAGTGGAATGAATGCTGGCTCTTCTCACATTTCCCCGTCTCTCTTATATACTCTGGTTAATGGTGTTGCAAATGTTTCCATTTTCATATTTGATTGCTTTGGAGTTTGTCAATTTTATTGAAATGGAAAATATTCATTAAGACGATAAAATGAAGTTCAACCATTTTCCCAACAGCTTGCACATGAAAGGAATGCAGCTAATTAACTGATAATTAAATAAGAATTCCAGGATTGAGATTCACCTTTTTCAATTATAAAAGTGATGCAAAGATCTTTTAAACCTTCCATTGAGTTACTTTTGACAGATATATTCCGATTTTTCATCATTGAGGATAATTCTAAATCTGATTAACTGTCAGAGTTTATAAAAAAAACAAAATCATTTTGTTTCCTGCATAAAAGTTAAAGGTTTGAAATGAAGGAGGCTTTTACTGTTTATCAAGATTTTAGTTTGCCAATGAAAAATCACTCTGCAAAGTAGATTTATTGGTAAAGAAAGAAGAGAGAAAGAGAGAGAGTAGAGGAAAGGCAGACAGATATATGGTAAGATAGATGGATGGATGGATGGATGGATAGATAGAGGGAGAGAGAGAGGAGGGGAGGCAGACAGATAGTTATACATATATATATATATATATATATATGTTAATAAAATAGAATATATGCATATATATAAACATATATGTACGTACCTACCTCTACATGTACATATACACGCATATATGTGTACAGGACACCAAAAAGACGTCGAACACATAGAGAGACGAAACACATAGACACAAACCAAGGAACAAGACAAGCAAAAAAAAAAAAGGGAGAGATACAGGACAATAAGCACAACGAAAAATCCCCTTCTTCAGTCGCTAAGATTTCATCTACTAAACATTTCGAATATATATATATATATATATATATATATATATATATATATAGATAGAGAGAGAGAGGAGTGGAGGCAGACAGATAGTTATATATATATATATGTGTATATATATATATATATATATATATATATATATATATATATATATATATAGATATATATATATATAGATAGATAGATAGATAGAGAGAGAGAGAGAGAGAGAGACAGACAGACAGCTGGACAGCCAGATAGATAGAGAGGGAGAGAAAAAGGGGGAGACAGTGAGATAGATACATATACATAGACAAACAGAAAGATAGACAGATTGAAAGGTGGGGGAGAGAAAGAAAGAAAGAGAGAGAGAGAGTGTGTGTGTGTGTGTGTGTGCATGCTTGTTTTCTTTCCCTCTTTTGTGACAGTCTTTTAGGTTCCATTCCATTTCCATTGTATACTCACTAATCACTCTCTTACTAAACAAACAAAATATTCGACTTTATTTGTTCTATTAATCTTCATCAGACTCACTGACTTTTAGTTTTTTCTTTAAATATATTTCCAATCATTGATTTTTATGGTTTAATGTTATTTTTTTAAAAAAATCTAAAAAGCATTCTGTAGTTATATTGGTGTTGGTAGCGTCCAGTATACATTGTTAATGGGTCTTCTGTAATATAATGTATCATTTATCAGGATATTTCATTTACTCTAATGTAATATTATATCATTTATCAGAATGGTTTGCTTCCATTATATTTCTCATCTAATGTTTCTATACAATTCTCTGCTGTTGTAGCACAGTATTTATATTATTGATATTGGTGTTGGGGGTACAGGCGTGGCTGTGTGGTAAGAAGCTTGCTTCTCAACCGCATGGCTCCAGGTTCAGTTCCACTGTGCTGTCTTCTACTATTGCTCCAGTTCGACTTGTGAATGGATTTAGTTGATGCAAACTCTTATATGTGTGTGTGTGGTCATTTAAGAAGCTGTTATGTGTGTGTGTGGTCATTTAAGAAGCTGTTATGTGTGTGTGTGGTCATTTAAAATTCTATAAGTCAGGGAATCGGTACTCTTGTATATTAGAGAATAGAGTGTGTATATTAATCAATGTATACAGTATTATAGATCCATTACCACCAGTCATACCAGTCAGTTTCACACTGGGGATTAAAACCAGATTTTAGGCAACAGCATGGTTAAGTAATACTGCATGCTCTTCAGAAATGGCAGGTATGGATAGACTTTTATGATGATATTGTAGGATATCTGTGAGAGGCTGGAG
The DNA here is from genome assembly GCF_006345805.1 of Octopus sinensis. NCBI lineage: Eukaryota > Metazoa > Mollusca > Cephalopoda > Octopoda > Octopodidae > Octopus > Octopus sinensis. The sequence continues at coordinate 56,591,777 of NC_043011.1, forward strand.
CTGGCCAATTTCAACATATAAACAGGTAAAATATTTTTGACCAGCTATGGCTGGTCTAAATGCTAATGGGTTAAAGGTGATAGAAACAATATCATTGCAAAAATCATTTATTAGCACTTACTGTACATGAAATAGACAAAGTTAACATGGAAAAAGGATGAAAAAGAAGAAAAAACAACAAAAACCAATGATATTTACTATCTCTGAAGAGCATATGGTGTTTCTTAACCATACTGTCAGCTAATATCCAGTTTTAGTACCCAGTGCAAAACTGATTGAGATGATCGGCTGTAATGGATCTATAATACTGTATACTTTGAATGATTTATGAATGTGTGAATGTGTATAGGTTTGTGTCTCCTTGTCTTGGTATTGAATCGTTAATGTTAATGAATGTCATTCGTTTTCCTTGATAGTATGAAATTTTCCTCGGAAACATGTCTTGCCAAGTGGGTGGGAGGAAATTACCTTATTTGGAAACAGGTAAGGGTTGGCTATGAGCAGAACATCAAGCTGTAGAAAATCTGCTTCAACAAATTTCATTTGACCTTTGCAAGCATGGAAAAGTGGATTTTAAAATGATAGTGATGATGTTAGTGGTTGTGGTGGTGGGGCAGTGGTGGAGGTGGTGTTTGTACTGTTGGCTTTAAATTCCGCATTGAACAAAACCTTTTTACAAGGAAGTGAAGACAAGCCATCAAAGGAGCCTATGTATTGTCATTTGACCTTCTAAAAATAGCAGACAGATCACCCTCAAATTGCATCTTATATTGGATGTAGTCCTTGATAAAAAAAAAGATGGGAAGGCCATGGCTGGATGGTCTTGGTCATATGTTTACTCAGTCAGGGTTGATCTAGGGATAAATAAACAAACTCCTGATATATGAAACAACAAAGATTGGTAGTTTGTTGTTGTGTGGTCAGATGACAAGGGGCTGTGATAAGAGGGGAGACATTGTCCGGGACAGATTCCTCCAACCCATCACCATGATGACGATGTCTACTTTTTGATGCTCGCAAGGTTCACAGGGAATTCATTGAGGTAGATTTTCTGCAGCTGGATGCCTTTCCTGTTGCCAACTCTAATCTCTTTCCAAGCAAAATGATGTTTCCCTATGGCCAGACATGTTTTTCATGGAAGACTGGAAACAAACCACATTGCTTGTATGAAGGTGATGCTTGTTTACAATCAGTACTTGATGTCACGACAAACAAACAAGCAAACATACACGTATGCATAAATATAAACATGGATGATGGGATTCTTTTAGTTTCCATCTACCAAATCCACTTCCAAAGCATAGTTGCCATAGAGTAGGATCGAACCCTGAGCCATGTGGTTGGGAGGCAGCACCTTATAGCCTCACCTGTATATAGCATTTATGATATGTTTGCAAATGTGGAACAGCACTAATGGCAATATTTTGTTTGAGAGAAACTTCTCAAAGAGATTTGATTGAGAAAGACTTCAGTGCATCTGTAGAAACTGTTAGGAAAGCAGCTAAGAAGATCCAAAATGTGTAAAGGGGGAGATTTGAGGCCCTGGTTTTGACAAAATATATGCAACCTGATATTTCTAAATTACCAAAATCTCACCAAACACAGTCATTAGTTATTTTTCAAATAATTAAACTTTGTTTTGGCAATTTAATGATTTGTTGAATATTTTGAATTGTTTTACATTTTCAAATTTTATTTTAAAGGGAGCCAAATTCTGATATATGTGTTTTATTTGTTAATTCTCATAATTAAACTAAAATTATTTTATTTAAAATTTGAATTACAATGTTGCTTTTTGTTCTAAATTTTTTCCAGTTATTTGCACAAATAATATAAATCAAAATATATTTTCATTGTAAAATTCTTCACCGTTTTTTGTAGAAGTTTCCATAAAAATTTAATATAGTCAGCAATAATCCATACAAATTTCTTTATAAAAGGTAAAAAAAAAGCCGTCTGCTGGATTAGATAATATAAGACAATATGACTAATAAATGACTCAGCAAAATTTGGTTCTACTTGATGAAAATAATCTGATGTCCTTTGGGACATATTGTTCTTCAAAATATGGGCAAAGTGGGGTGGGGTACAGCAAAAGGTTGAGGAATCCCTAGTGTAGAGGCTACTTCACTGGATCATAAGTATGTTGATACTGTTAGCATTTAATCGTAGATCATCTCTGACTGAGCAGACACTGGATCAAAAGGATATCCTGGCCCTGATTACCACTCCCTTGTGTTTTTCAATTTGTGTATCCAAGACAACACTTCCTAATGTGTCCTTCCATTTTAGGGAGATTTGGCCACCATTTCTGGCAGGATGTCTGATCACATAGGGGTTCTCTCATTGGCTTGTTCCTTCAGACAACAGGATCTCTGTGAAATTGTATGACACAAATCTGACCCTATAAATTACACATACAGTTTATTCAACAGGCTTCCATTCAGTCTCCCTGTATTCAGTAGGTTTGAGTTGACCCAACTTTAGTGAGAGCAATGTACAACTTATTATTTGCAAACATTGCAGGGATCTTCAGATGTTGCGCCTCACAAAGGGGATGACCAGGAATCAAGATTCCTGGCGGTTTTCTGTGCTTGAGAAGACAAATCAAGCTAAGTAAAATCGTGGTTGTCTTTCCATACAGCCCTGTCCCCTGCATCCTTCACCAGCTGGGCATTCCTAATCTTGCGGGTTTGTGGGGGCTGGTGCCCCACATAAATAGCATCTGTACCAGTGCTGTGTAAAATCACCCATGCCAGTGGTGTGTGAAGGCAGCCAGCACATTCTCTGTAAAGTGGTTGGTGTCAGGAAGAGCATCCAGCCATAGAAACCATGTCAAAATGGACATGGGGCTTGGTCAGCTCTGGTCAAACCGTCAAACCCATACCAGCATGGAAAATGGACATTAAATGATGATGATGATGACGACGACGATGACTATAGTAAGGAGATAAAGGCCACATTTGGGAAGCTTTGCTCTGCAGATCAGATAGGAAAGGGATGCCACCTTAGAAGGAATGGAAGATTTGTATTGGATGGTTGCAGGTTGATATGGGAAATCAAAAGAAATGTCCAGTGATTTTTACCTGTTTTATGAAAGTGATGGAAGCAGATTTCTTTAAAGTGACCATAACAAATGAATGAGCCGACTGTCTTTCTGAAATGATGAAAGGGAAGGAACTGGGGTGGACAAATGGCACCGGACAGTCTGGAAGATTTGTGTGGTGGGCGGGGAGAGGGGGGACAAAGAGGGAAAGGAAGAAGACAAGAAAGAAAACGTGAGAAAAAGTAAGCGAGAAAGACAGACAGAAAAAGAGAAAAATGTAAGAAAAAGTGAGAGAGAGAGAGAGAGAGAGAAAGTGAAAGAGATAGAAAAGAGAGAAGGATAGAAGGAAAGGGAAATTGAGAGAGGAAGAGAGAAGTAAGAAAGACTAAAGAAGCAAAGGAGAGAAGGAAGGAAAAGAGAGAGAAAGAGAGTATGAAGATATAAAAAGAAGGAAAGGTTGACATAGAGAGTGAGAGAGAGTGTGTGTGTGAGAGAGAGAGAGAGAGAGAGAGAGTTCTGGAGGCAGATGAGTTGCTGGCCGAGATTGATTGATGAGATTTCTTGTTTTTTTTTTTTTTGAATGAATGAAGTAACTCATGGAAGGTAAAAAAAAAAAAGGAAAAACCTGATATATTTTTGTAAGTTTTCTGAACAGGTATTTATGAATCTGAATTCATTTTCCTTCTTTCTTTTTGTTGTAAGTTACTTTTTTTTTTTTTTAATAGGAAATTTCTTCGTTTCAACAATGGTAGCTTAATAAGTTAACTAAAATGTTTTTAACGAAGGTTTTGGGGAATGAAAACGGGGAGATAGGAGAGACATGGAGACACAGAAAATACTGTTGTTGTATTTGCACATGTGTATATTAGCGTGTGTGTGTGTGTGTGTGTGTGTGTGTGCGCACAAAGAGAGAGAGAGTGAGAAGCAGAGAGAGGGGAAATGAGAAATGGATGTTATGAGCCAAAGCAAAAGTTGTGTACAGCAGATTTCACAGTCCTTGTTATAAGAAAGGTTCAAGGTTGCAAGTTGGCAGACTTGTTTGCATGTTGGGAAAAACTGCTTGGCAGCATTTCTTTCAAGAAAATGTTCTGATTTCAAATTCTACCAAAGTCAATGACTTTGCCTTTAGTCCTTTTGGGGGTTGATAAACTTAGTTCCAGTCAAGTACTGGGGGGGGGGGGTCGATGTAATCAACTTACCTCCTCCCCTGAAATTGGTGGCCTTGTGCCAAAATTTGAAACCTTTATTATGTGAAAGTCTTACACCCATAAATAAACATTTTCTTCATCATCATCATCATCATCGTTTAACGTCCGTTCTCCATGCTAGCATGGGTTGGACGGTTCGACCGGGGATCTGGGAAGCCAGAAGGCTGCACCAGGCTCTAGTCTTATCTGGCAATGTTTCTACAGCTGGATGCCCTTCCTAACACCAACCACTCCGTGAGTGTAGTGGGTGCTTTTTACGTGCCACCTGCACAGGTGCCAGGAGAGGCTGGCAACGGTCACGGTCGGATTGGTGCATTTTACGTGCCACCGGCACGGAAGCCAGTCGAGGCGGCACTGGCATCGGCCACAAGTCTGATAGTGCTTTCTACGTACCACCAGTCCAGGGGTCCTGGCTGGTTCAATTCGATTTCGATTCTTATATTATGTATATACATATGAGCCAACCAATAAATTCTGAGTGTAGATGAAAACTGCAGGAAGCCTGTCGTGATATGTATGTTTGTTTGTTTGTCTGTCCTGTTCATAAAGTCAAATGCATAATGTGTGTACCTATAAATGTGTGTGTGTATATATATATATATATATATATATATAAATATTTGTTTAAATTAAAGTGAGAGATGGAATGTAGAAAACAAGAGAATCCTTATTGGTCATTACAATTGTTTGAACTCATCTAGCATCGATCCCTTGTGGATGGGATTCTGAACATCTGGTTTAGGTGTATCCCTCAGTGTAGATGTGTCTCCTCAGGTGATTTGAATAGGTATCTCCTTAAAATTTCTGTTTCACAAGATTTCTTCTTGCACTTCATATATACAAATGGCAAATTAATATCTAATATGTTTTTTCACTTTGTTGTGTATTTGTTTCTTTTTGTATCTGCTCTTTGTTATTGATCTTCTATAAGAATGAAGCAGTATCCCTTAATTTGCCATTTCTAACTTTGAAGACAAAGAAAAAATCATACAGTAACAAGTTGTATGAAACAGAGTTTATTTTAATGAGAATACCTCTTGAAATCACCTGTGGAGAAACATCTACACCTAAACCAGTTGTGCAGAAACCCAACCATTGAGGGATGCTAAGATGGGTTGAAACAGTTGTAGTGATCAATGAAGATTCTTGTATTTTGCATATTCCATCTCACATTAATCAAATACCATTGAACACTGGGACAGTGTATGTGATTTACTGGCAAACTATCAGATCTATACCATGTGATTTATTAGCTAATAATATAAGTGTATATATGATCAAGCAGATTCCAATTTCTGTATGTATGCATGTCTATGGATATAATTTTGAAATGTCTACAGAAAAATTATCTTACATAATTATTCACAATGTGTGTATTAAATGCCTTCAAAATATCATCTTTTAGTTTTGTGATTCTTGTGTGTGTGTGTGTGTATGTGTTGATAAAATTAAATGTTATATTGTCACAAGGTAGTACATGTTGACACATGAAAGATTTAATTTTATTAAGATATTCTTGGCCAGAAGAGTAGCCAGTGGCATATATATATATATATATATACATACAAACATACATATATATATATACGCATACACACAGAGAGTGCGGTAATTGTATAGAATACAATTATAATTAAGGGCATGGAAGCTATCATGCCTATATGCTAGAAGTAGATGCCAAATACATCCAGCTACTCTAAGTTTCACTTCAATATACACAAGTTGAAAGCAGGAACAGTGGACCAACCAAAAATTCATAAAATAATTCAGATAGTTCAGGATTGATCAATTTCTGAATTAGTTTAATAACTGTTCCTTCATCAGCAGAACGTAACGGACAAAATAAATGAAAATGTTTATACATATCCACAGAAAAGCATATGCAAAATGCGAATACATACAAATATTCACAAATATATATACATCGAATTTCATAGGCCATATATATATATATATATATATATATATATATATATATATATATATATATATATGTATGTGTGTGTATATGTATGTATGTATGTATGTATGTGTGTGTGTGTATATGTATGTATGTATGTATATATATATATATATATCGTGGTTGTCTACTCATTAGGCAAAGTTTGCATAATACACCTTAGAACCATCATGGCATCTGATGTGGCTTTTTAAACTAGACAACATTTTGAAAAGATACCCACATAGATTGCATATCTGATTTCAACCACCAAGAGCAGCAGATAAGTTCTGATCTTTGTGAATCTTAAAATGTCTTTTGAGGTCTCCATTAGATTTGCAAACCTTCTGGCACACACTGCATTCAAAGTCACTTAGGAAAAGATCTGTGGCCCTAAATATGGAAGTTTTGTGCCATCCTCCTTATTCTCCTGACCTTTCTTTGTCTGACCATCATCTTTTGAGATCATTGCAACATTATTTGGAGGAGAAAATATTTATTAATTGTGAAAAGGTTAAAAATCATGCTGAATGTTTCTTTGCTTTGAAATCTGAAGAATTTTATGCCTGAGGGATCAACAATTTTCCAGATATATTAGGATTATGTTATCAATAATTAGAGGAAATATTACCTTGATTAAATATATCAATTAAGACCAAAGAAGCATTTGTTTTGCTTCCCATCTTGAAATACAAGTTTTGTGTTCCTATTTAACACACACACATGCACACATATGTATGTATATATTTATTTACATATTTATATACATTATATACACACACATATACACCGAGTGAAATGCATGCACAAAGAGATAAGAAACATGTTAACAAAAACCTGACGGAGGCCTTGAAGCTGGCTGAGATGAATGAAAATCTTTGCTAATGATCACTTTGTAAAGGTAATAAATCGAAAAAACCTCCTCATACTCTGGTGATTACTTTGGTGAACTTGGGCAAGTTTTCAAATCAAATTATGTGTTGCTTAATGTTAAAACATTTTGAAAAACAAATATTGGAAGCAGACGAGTGAATTAGATTTTTTGACAGCTTAATTCTGTGTAATCAATACTGGCTACTTAATTTCATTTACCTTGGCTACTCTTATTGTGGAATTCAATTTGTGTATCTAACGTTCGCCTCTTCTCTTTATCTGATTCTGTTGTTTCTCAAGAAAACATCACTTGATGCATTTCATTTTGAAATGCTTTCTTTTCGCTCCCCCCCCTCTCCAATTCTGACTTTTATTTGACTTTCTGTCATTTGTCTTTTACAAAAATCAGCAAATTACAAATTTCAAATAATGAGAAAAAAATGTGTCACTTTCTGTAATTTGGGAATTTTTTTCTTTAATATTTTTAATGAGTAAGAAACTTGATAATCTAAGTGAAAAAACTTGTTTCTTACCTTCAGAATTTGAATGGAAACATTGTATGTTAAGAATATTGATAAGGAACTTATATTTTCTCTTCAGAGGCAGCTGTAAGGCGTCGCCTGGGATTACTTAAGCTTCACAGCATGAGCCATGTCTTTAAAGAACTCAAGAGATCAGCTGAAGATACTTATAAACCTATAAAAGACTGGATAGGGTCTCGATTTCTGACACAAATAAAAAGGTAAGCCATTTCATCTGTTCAAAATATTTTCCTGATTTTCTATTCTTATGTTCTCATTTTGTGATTTTCTGTTTAAAATTTTACCCCCATATGAGATGCAGTTAAAAAGAATAATTGACTGAGAGCTAATTATTACTAAATTTAAAAAAAAATACTTTATTCTAGTATTGACCAAATGGCAGGATTGATGAAGAATGCAATTGAAAATGGTGATAAACTTGAGAAAGAACTTATACTCGATAATGGAGATTTTTATATCGATGAAGTAAGTTAAATTGTTATTATATTCATCAGCCTCAAAATTTAATGTCCATTTTCCATGCTGACATGGGTTGAACGGTTTGACATGGAACCGACCGGCTGAGAGATACCTGGGTTCCAGTTTTCTGTTTTGGCAAGGTTTCTATGGCTGGATGCTTTTCATAATGCTAACCACTCTACAGAAGGTAATAGGTGCTTTTAAGCAGCACCAGCAAGTGGGGGTGCAATGGCCTAGTGGTTAGGGCAGTGGACTCGCGGTCAGGAGATCGCGATTTGAATTCCCAGACCGGGCGTTGTGTGTGTTTATTGAGCGAAAACACCTAAAGCTCCACGAGGCTCCGGCAGGGGGTGGCGGCGACCCCTGTTGTACTCTTTCGCTCCAACTCTCTCTCACTCTTTCTTCCTGTTTCTTGTCCCCGACTTCCTACGCAACTGCTGAGCCTGGATGTGCATTCATCCATCCGTCGATGCTCTTGGTGTCGGGGGTTGACCTGCTTTCTCTTCTGCGAGTCTTATGAATAGCAAAGGACCACGTTTTGGACTTCTCCCATCTTGCGAGCTCTGGGACAAAGACTGCTTCGCTCAACAGTAACAGCAACAGCAGCACATGTGCTTTTATGTGGTACCAGCGCCTATGGGCCCACAAAATTGGGATCAGACAGCTAAAGAGGGATCCAGGAGACATGCTTGTATGCAAGGACAACCACCGTTTTACTCAGCTCGATGTGTCTTCTCAAGAAGTCACCAGAAGTCTTGGTTCCTTGTCATCACTTCGGTGAGGCCCAACATTTGAAGATCCTTTCTCACCACTTTGTCCCACGTCCTTCTGGGTCTACTCCTTCAACACGTTGCCTCCACCATTAGAGACTGGCATTTCTAGTCTTCTGTGAAGAATATGCCTGGCCTTGGAGAAATATTCCCTTGCTTGCAAACAGGTGAGGGTTGGGGCCAGGAAAAGCATTCAGTCATAGAAAGTCTACCTGACATTCTCAAGCATGGAAAAGTGGACATTAAATAATAATGATGATGATGATGATGACAACGACCATCATCATCATCATCACCATATTTTATTTTCGTCAATGTCCAAGGAATCTATATAATAATCTACTTGTTTGTTCACTCATTATATATTAGTTAGGTAGAGAGGTGGAGGTGGAAGGCAGGGGGAGCTGGCAGAAACGTTAGCACGCCGGGCGAAATGCGTAGCCGTATTTCATCTGCTGCTACGTTCTGAGTCCAAATTCTGCCAAGGTCGGCTTTGCCTTTCTTCATTTTGGTGGGGTTGATAAATTAAGTACCAGTTGTGTACTAGGGTTGATCTAATTGACTGGTCCCCACCCCAAAAATTTTGGGCCTTGTATCTAGAGTAGAAAAGAGAGAGAGAGAGGACGAGTGAAGAAAGAAGAGAGGAAGAAGTAGAGAAAGATGATAAATATTAAAACACTTGGGCCAAATGGTCACATGACCAGCTGAAGGTGGAGGTGAAGAAGAAGAGAAAAAGAAGAGAGAGAAGTGTTAAGGAGATGCAGTAGGGTGGGGGGAAGCAGTACTTATTAACATGGTTAAAAAGTTAGCTGAAGGGAAAGATAGATAGAGAGAGATGGACAGGGGAAGCAGTGATATTGAGAGAGAGAGAGAGAGGCAGGTAGCGGTGGTGGTTGTGGTGGTGTGTTGATAGTGAAAAGGTTTGTTTTTTTATTGAACTATTTTTGTTTTATTTATAGTGACCATCACTATAAAAATGCAATTATTTATTTTCTGCTCATTAAAAGAAATTGATATTTGTTTATAAAGGTTAATTTAGCTTAAACTCTGGATTCACGAGAAACCCAATTGCAAGCTGCCCGAGGAAGGATGTGCAGATATAGAGCACGGATCAGAGAGGAACAGCAAGAAGATATAATAAAAAGAGGGAAAAAACAACACTGAGGAATTACAACCGTGTTTCGTGGTCTGCTACCACAACAGCTCCTTTATAGGATCCAGTTAGCTCAAGACATCATCAGGAGGAACCACGTCCGGTTTCGGCCCCTACTCCTCTACCGTTTTGACGTGGCGGGGCCCCCCCTTTCGGAGGTGTCTTCAGCTCTGGTGTTAGGTGCATGTCTTCTTTCTTCTGTTCCCTAACCTCTTCGATGTATCGTCAGCGAGTGTCAGCCAGTGACTGACTGACTTGTCAAATTTTTCCCTTTAAATACCTGCCGCTAGGCTCCAGCAGGAAGCCCCAGCAAGTTGTCACGTGACACTGTCGCACCTTAACTGACTAGTGAAGGCGCGTAGTTTTAGCCCGCACTTTTTCTAAACGACCGTCACCTGTCAGTCAGTGAAGCTGATTCAGTCAGCTAGTCTCACCTAATGATGTTATTTCCCGTCAGCGTGTTTATAACTTTCAAGCCATTTTCAGTCTTCCCGCTTCAGCTATATATAGAAGCTGGCTTTTTCGACCGCCTCCTGTACTCTCCTTATTAGTTTACGCAGCTCGGGGCTAGAAAAAACAAATCTTCTTTTGAAAAGCGTTGTCATTTTCTTTTCAATGAAGCCTCAAGCCCCCACTGCCAGGAGACGGGAGGAAATGAATGTAGACAAACGTGAAGAATATTTTAAAAAGGCTAAACTATGAAGGCTATGGAAATGCAAATCATCTTTTCTTTCTCAAACAGGTCCTGTTAATTTTTTTGCATTTCATAGAATTTCCATGAGTCCTGCTAGTATTATATAACTTCCTTATAGGTTTCTCTATTGTGAAATAATAAATGATAATTGGATCGTTATTGATTATTGCCAGGAATATCTGACACTGAAGCAGACCACTCCAGCGCCAACCCCAGAATTTACAGAATACCATAACAATCAAATGACGTGTGTTCAATTATCAGCATTCTTGACACAGGTGAGTCCAGGTGGAGTGTTCGTCTCATGTCTCGAGAAGAATTTTCCTTTTTCTTTTTAATTATATCTTTAGATTTTTCATGAGAACGGTTTACAGGATGAGGGGAGAAAGAGAGAGAGAGAGAGAGAGAGAGAGAGAGAAACAATGAATTGTAGAGAGTGGTGTGCATTGAGTCAGTGATGGATTTTGTAAAGAGAAATGGGATGAAACCGTTGAGCTGTGCCCTAAGGAAAGATGAAGGTGAGTGGTTGAGGGGAAATGAATGGGGAAGACTAAGAAGGGTAACAGAAGAGGAAAGAAGGGTAAGGAGCTTGATGAAGGGATATAGGGAGGATGGGAGGAAATAGAGGAGGCTGTCATAGCACCCTGATCCCCACTTTAGCAGGGAAAATAGGGTTTAAAAACACTTGTATTTCATATAGTATAATTATTCTGGTGATGTCTAACTTTTGCATGTCTAGAATAATCACAGAACTTGTTCCATTCATAATGTGTTAGAGTAACAGGAAATTCCTCTACAGATATGGCTTTTATTTCTGGAACTGCTTCATTTGATGATAGTGGTGATTGTTGTTGCTGTGGTGGTGGCGGCAGCGGCAGTGGCATGTGTAGGATAGGCTATCACAGTTTAAGTCATTACTTATTTGGAGTAATTACTTATTTGCTGTCCTTGATAAGTCAGAGAATCTCATGTCCGACCTGCACACTCCAGTGTTTGACAGGGTTTCTTCAGCCGGGCATATTTTAGGGAATAAATTATTGAGAGATGTTACCAGCACAAAAAGCAGTAGTTAACTCAGTGTTAGCATAATTAATGCAACAAGCAATGAAACAGCAACGAGAAATAAATTATACTGTGAGGAGAAGTCAATCTTAGTCAATGACTAATGTTAATTTAATCCTTTTGGCAAACATGGGAGACAACTGTAGACATGTTTCAGTCTTTTTAAATACAACCAGTGATCACTCACAAGCAGGGACCATGTTCCATGCTTTTGCTAAGTGCTTTAGGTGCCTGTGTAATCTCGAGAGGTTATAGGGCACTCTCTCAGTACCCCTCTGCATCCTTGAGGTGGGGTAGGGTGCCGAGGAGGAGAAAGAGCTGCACCAACATCATCCAGATGGTAGCCATTTATTACTGAGTCATATGAAATGAAGTGTCTTGCTCAAGGACCGGTCCAGGAATTGAGCATAGAACTTAATTCTCATGAGCCAGACACCTGAAGCAATCAGCTACATGATGACTTCTTATTAGACTCCGTTAAGAAAGCATAAGCTTCACTGTCTTTGCTGAAATAATCACCCGAGAAATTTAAAATATTTCATACTGATGGCTTTGTTGAATAATTATTTTGAATAATTTATTCTCTAGATGCTACCAATATATCAAGTATATGAGTCCATGTTGACTCTTATACAATATTGTACATTTACTTAACAATTTTCACATCATTACTCTGGTGAAATCTGTTTCACTGAAAAGACCTAATAAGACTGAAACATAACTGGAATTGTCTACCATACTTGGAATTATTAAAATAATATTAATCATTGACTAATATTATTGTTTTCTCATTCAGTAATTATTTCTGAATCATCTTTTAATGTTCGTTATCATTGAATGAATTTATTTGTTTTTTATGGAGAAAGCTTCTCAGAATAATTTCTCCTTTAAAGCATGAATCTTTTTTTCCATAACCATACATCTCTAACACCAACCAGTTCTCATATTTCCCATCAAAAATCATTATCAGCTGGAAAAAAAATTCTTTCTTTTTTATTAGCATCTCTTTCATCTTCAACAAAGCACCATTTCCTTCTCCACTGAGTCAGCACCTAATACCATTTCTGGCCCCCTCCTGCTCTTTGACCTTACTTCTTTACCAAACCGCAGATCACTGCCATTCAAACTCCACCTCTTAATCTCTTCAGTTGTCAAGTTCATTACAATATTCATTCTGATAAATTCAAAAACCCAGATGGCACTGCAGTTAATTGCTCCAAACAATATTTTCCAAAAATATCTTTTTATCTTAACCCTCACTTCACTGATTAAATTTTTACTGATGATCTAATATGCAAATCAGTTCTTGTGACTTCTTTCTATTGGCCAGTAAAGATAAAATATGCGTACTGCATCATAGGAAATGTGGAAAATTCTAGAAGGTATCTTGTTACCAAAAATGAGTTAACTTGGTCCCTGCATCTCAAATGCACAGATCCAAGTGCCTTGGTTGTTGTGCAGTAAGGGTTAGGTATGAAAGTATGCATAAACATTCACCTGGGTCTCATTAACAGGTGGTCTTCAAACAGATCCTTTTAATTAGTGTTCTGTCATCCTTAATGTTAGTTTTTCCAAAGTGATTAGAAACAGTCGTTAAAAATCCTGTGTAATTAGTGATCAAAAGAAGTCCTTTGTTACTGATGAGTAATGGCCTTCCTCTTCATCTATAAAAACAGAAGAAAAAGAAGTTTTAAAATGAACATTGATATATTCATGGAGTGTAAAAGATTATTTGTTTGGTGCAGGTGTTGCTGTGTAGGGACTGCAGCTTCTGCAGTAGAGCTTGCCTTTATTGCAGGAGGTGCATGGTGCAGTGGGTTCGGATATTTGGCTTACAATTGCAAGGGCATGAGTTCAATTCCTGGCAATGCCTTGTGGCCTTGGTTTCATGTTGCTCCAGTCTCCCCTCAGCTGACAGAAATGAGTTGTACCAGTAATTCAAAGGGCCAGCCTTGTCACATTCTGTGTCGCACTGAAGAACCACACTGAGGGTACGTGTGACTGTGGAGCACTCAGCCACTTGCAGATTAATTTTTTGACCAGGCTGTTCTGTTGATTGGCACAAAACTGGAATACTTGTCATCCAAAAGAATGCCAAAAACTTTGTCTGTGGAAGCTTGAAATATTTTAGTCTTTAAAAAGCCAAATAACTTTCTTACTTTTTCTCTTGTCTTTGGTTTTGAGACATGGCTCAGTGTAGAAACTCTTTTTCCCATTCTGTGTGGTGTCATTTAACTATTGTTGAAGTTGAATAACTTGTTTTGCTTCCAGTTCCAGCTTGTGGCTCCGTTGGGTTTCATAAGCACGAAATCCTTCCAAGAAACGTTAGAAGACTTGGTGTCAACTTCTCATGGTATTTCAGCCTTACCTGAACTTTGGACGCAGCCAAACTTTGCTCGAGTAAGATGTCTTAAAACTTTTACGCTTTTGATCTTTATCTTCTTTTCCTTGTTTCAGTCATTGAAATGTGGTCATGCTGGGGCACCACCTTGAAGAAGTTTTAGTCAAAGAAAGCAATTCCACTATGTTTTTTTTAAAGTCTGATACCTTTTGCCAAACTGCTGAGTCACTGGTACTTAAAAAAGCCAGCATCAATTGTCAAGTGAGGGCAAACACATACACGCACACACACATACACGCACACACACACATATACAAGCACGTGCGCACACACACACGCATACACAGTCTATGGTTATAGCAGAAGATATTTGGCCAAGGTGCCTTCCAGTAAGACTGAACCGGAAACTCTGTGGTTTATAGTTTCTCGTGAGTTAACCAATTCTGGCAAAGAGACAAAAGAATAGCTTTCTTTTTAATTTCTTTCCATTAATTTTCCCATCGTTGCCAGAACGGGTCAGCATTGAATTTCGTGAATCACAAACATATCTGTATTGGTGTTTGCTGTGGTGTTTTGGAATTTCCAGTCTAAGACGAGTTTCTGAAGAGATGCAATATACTCATCCACTGGCTCCCAACTCAATCATTCACGAGTGATCAGCTGGGGGAGGCCACGCTACAATTACATTAGTAAACTGAATGAAAGGAGTCTTTTTAAACGTTAAAAAAAAACCCCATTAAATTGCCATTGTAATTTGTTCAGAAATAATTTCAAAATTTTGAAGAAAAACTGAGTTTTCTTGGAGCCTGAGAATAAAATCATTAGTTCTGTTGAATGTATCTTTAGGTTCTATTTTTGAATCTGATGAATCTGTTGACTCGGTTAGCAAACCAATAATTTTGGAGTGACTTTCTATTACAAAAGCAATGGCACTGAAAGGACCCGACCACCTATGCTCCAAAAGACATGGCAATTTCAATCCTTTGCAGAAATTTGTTATCCTTGGCCGTTTAATAAAATTATGGGCTATCTGGCCTCCGTTGCCAGTGGCACGTAAAAGACACCATTCGAGCATGATCGTTACCAGCATCGCCTTACTGGCCCCTGTGCCGGTGACATGTGTAACAGATTCGAGCGAGGTCGTTACCAGTACCGCCTGACTGGCCCCGTGCCAGTGGCACGTAAAAGCACCCACTACACTCTCGGAGTGGTTGGCGTTAGGAAGGGCATCCAGCTGTAGAAACTCTGCCAGATTAAGATTGGAGCCTGGTGCAGCCATCTGGTTTGCCAGCCTTCAGTCATTCGTCCAACCCATGCTAGCATGGAAAGCGGACGTTAAACAATGACGATGATGATAAAGGAAGAATTTTGAAAAGTACATAAAGTGTCTGTAGCTGCCAGGATCACATCAACCGTTTTCCATATCACTGATTACAATTTTAGTGAATGAAATGGAATCCTCCAAGATAGAAGTTCATTTACATCAAACTTTAATCTAAAGTTGAAATCAGACTTCAATTTACTAAAAGTTCACTGACCTCTATCAACAGATTGAAAAGATGTTAGCTTATAAGAGTCGCCATAACAGTTGCTGTAGTAGGCTGTAATTGTTGCAGCTTTTAAAGATTCAACCATTTCTATTGTTGCAATAACAATAACATTTACATAAATTATCATAATGTTAAGGGAGATGAATACTAGCCACCAGTTCAGGTGACTAACTTATCTTTATATATAAAAGTGAGGTTGTGTGCTGTCTGTCTCCTACGATTTAGATTCCTAACTACTCCCACATTTTGCAGTGCAGTTTAACCAAAACTGGGTATCTTATAGTCGTGATTCATATCGAGCCCTTCTGGGTATTAGCGTGCGTCTACAATGAGTCAACGATTTAAAAAAAAATTTACCATAATTTTTTCCCATTTTTTAATGCATTTTTTTGCTATTATATAAGGGAAGTAACTCTCTAAAAATGTATTATTAAATCTCAGAACGTAAAAAGCTACAGTAACACCCGCCTTTGTGGTTAGCCATATTGAGATGGCTATTATACTTTACATCTCTAAAAATGCTTATATAGTTATTTCCCTTACAAACCCAAGCAACGCTGGGCGATACTGCTAGTTCTTAATATTTTAGGTTTTGTACCCATATTAAACTTACAAATATGAGGGGAGTCCTTGATTCCTTGCCACCATTTTGGTTTTTGTCAGGAATCCTTGACCCTAAATATTTTATTCTTTACTTGGTTTATGAGTTATAAATTGTGATTGAAATAAATGAATTGAAACTGAATTTAATAAGCGGATTCCAGGAGGGAGTACAGCACAACAAGGTATGTACATTGGTGTTAACTGAATAAATATTTCTCGTTAACTCATTGAGTTAATGACACTCATTTATTCATTAGCCATTACCAATATCTGTTGCGAAATTATTGCTAAACACTAATGTTATAATAATAATAATAATAATAGTAATAGTAATAGTAATAGTAATAATAATAATAATAACAACAGTAATAATGATGGTGATAATACTTTGAAATGATTAATGTGTTAATTTCTATTGATTAATGTTTCATTTCAGGTTCAACAGAATATTCAGATTTTGGCAAAAAAGATTTCTTCAAACACAGATTTTATTGATTGGCGCCGTTTTATATTGTGGGCTTCGTATCCATTCCCGTTGCTTTCCATTAAAAATTTAGTGGATCTTTATGTTTCATATTACCAACTAGACGTAAACAAAACTGGTTTCATTGACTATGAAATGTTCAACTCTGTAAGTAATATGTTCCAAATTATATTTATACCAATTAAAGGAACACTAATTAGCAATGATTAAAATGTAGCCATGTACATTTATATTTAATATGTTCCTGTACACTAAAACGCTGAACGACCTTCAGCTGCAGTGAACCATTTTGGAAGAGAAATTCTCTTTATCAACAATGAAATGTTCTGTGTGTCTTCACACACATTTTCTATAAAGAGAAATTCTCTTTCAAGACATTTTCCCCTTTTAAGATCTTTCCCTATTTAAGGGTATTAAATGAATGTATTAAATATAAATGCACACACCTTTATTCCTTTAACCCATTATTCTTTTAACCCTTTAGCATTCACATTGTTTTGTCCAATGTGATGCTTTTCTATTCACACTATTTGGAATTAATCCTGCATTAACTCTCGTAGCTTTGAGATTTCAATGATGTTATTGTTTATTTCTAAAATGACATTGTCAAGTTGGTGTGAGTGACCTGATCTGGCCAGTTTGTACATAAAACAGCTAAAATATTTCACTGGTGTAAATGCTAAAGAGTCAAGCTCTTTATTTTTCACACTCAGTAGGTCCTTCTTAAAAATTTCTGCTTCGACAAACAAGACCGTCCCTCAAATAGAAAATCCTTCACTCTTCAGCTCAGGCATGTCTGTCTGTCTTACTAAAAAGTTTGCTTTGAAACCATAGGGTCTTAAGTTCAATCTCTGTGTGAAGTACTTTTGGAAAAGGGCCTCCTGCCATAGTATTATATTGAACAATACTTTGTGAATGGAATTGGTTAATGGAAACTGTGCAGAAGCACCGAGCTGGTAGAATCGTTGGCACGCTAGGCGAAATGCTTAGCGGTATTTTGTCTGCCGCTACGTTCTGAGTTCAAATTCCGCTGAGGTCGACTTTGCCTTTCATCCTTTCGGGCTCGATTAAATTAAGTACCAGTTATGTGCTGGGGTCGATATAATCGACTTAATCCGTTTGTCCTCTCTGTGTTTAGCCCCTTGCGGGTAGTAAAGAAATAAAAGGAAACGACTTTCACTGCCATACAAGCAGTGTAGTTCATTTCCAATCTTTTATGGCCAAGGGGGAAATTCTACCTGCTTTGAAAACAGGTGAGGGTTGCTGGCAGGAAGAGCATCCAACTGAGAAAATTCTGCCTCAGTAAACTACATCTATGCCATGCAAACATGGAAAACTGGATGTTAAAATGATGATGATAATGATCATCATATTAATATCCAGTTTTCCATGTTTGCATGGCATAGATGTAGTTTACTGAGGCAGAATTTTCTCAGTTGGATGCTCTTCCTGCCAGCAACCCTCACCTGTTTTCAAAGCAGGTAGAATTTCCCCCTTGGCCATAAAAGATTGGAAATGAACTACACTGCTTGTATGGCAGTGAAAGTCATTTACAACTATCATGCAATGTCAAGACAAGGACACACATGTGTGGTTCTGAAGCAAACTTCTCATCTTCCCAATTATGTCTGCCCCTTTTGTATTTCTAAAACCTAATTTTTTTTTTTCTTCTCTATGATGAAAACCAAGTTTTCTGCTTGGGAATTCCTTCCTTCAGAAGTTTAAACCCAATTCCTTGTCTCTTTCAACAGGTTCCTCTCTGGCCTGAGGAAGATATCAAGAAGCATAATGAAAGCTACAATTTTGACAGATCCTCGAAACTGAAAGAAATTTTCTTTGACCTTTTCACAGAATTTAATACACAACCTCCCTCACTGAATTATGAGAAAATGGTGCGAAAAACTGTCTTTTCAATTTTTGTTACATTTTTGTTTTCCTTTGAATACATTTCTGTCAGGTGATGACAGAGAATCGTCATTGGCATTGCTTTCATCATTGTCGTCGTCGTCATTGTCATCATTATTATCATCACCACCAGTGCCATCACCATCATTTCTGTGTTCTCCTTTCATGCTGCATGTGATGGGTCAGTCAGTTTGTTATGGACTGAGCCAGCTCTTACTCAATGTTTCTGACCATCCAAAGAGGTCAAGGTTGAAGACCACATCTCTCACTCATGGAATCTATTTTTGGCATGTTTCCTGCAACAGGATACTCATTCTAATGCCAACAACTTTACAAATTGTTCTAGGCATGTTTCATTGTGGCACACATACCAGAGAGGTTACCTTGTTCCCAGCAAGTCTATATAAAGGAGCTCTAGGCCTTAAGATATAAAGTCTGTATCTGTTCACCAATTGTTTGACAGAGTATAGAATTGAAACATGCCTCAGTTAATTCCATTTCCATGTCTTTTTAAGTCAACTGTGTGGGGACCGGCATTTCAACGAATAGACCCAGCAGTTCCTTTGCATGCTGTAAAAGGTGACTAAAAGAGGTTGAGGTAGGATTTGCACTTGTAAAACCTTGTAAAACCCTCAATAGCAATGACTACACAGACATAGCCATGGGTTAGAGGGTTGTCGTCAAAGTGGTGCAAAGGCATCATCCACCAGGTGTAACAGGTAATCGCCAATACATGTTGGATGCAGCAACACACTGTTATAGCACATGCTTTCACACTACTACTACTACTACCTCTACTACTGCCACCACCACCACCACCACTGCTGCTACTACTACTACTACTACCACTACTACTACTACCACCACTACTACTACTACCACCACAACCACCACCACAACCACCACCACTACTACTACTACCACCACTACTACTACTACTACTTCAAACTTAAGTTCACAACCAAAAAAGCAGGTCGACTTCAACACGAGGGTGACTTTGGAGAACCAAAAATTCCAAGTGAAACACAGCAGGATTTGGAAAGATAGTGACCATGTTTGAATGTTTTCCACTGTGCTGGCTTGTTTACTGGAAACCACGGTAACTGTATTGATCAGATATCACCAACAACATTGGTTCTGATATCATTGATCTCATTGATTTTCTGTCATTGATCTTTTTGCTCTGATTGACCATGTTAGTCTATCACTGACCACATTGGTCTGATATCATTGATCATGTGGATTTGATGTCATTAACCCTCACCCATAAACTTAATCCATTTAATACATTTAGAAAAGTCTTCAATTACAAACACCAGAGCCAATATCCCTGACAAAATTTTATTGTCTTTTAATCTTTTGATTCCTTGTCCTATAAGAATGGTAATATTTGTCTGTATTCAACACCATTACTTAACTTTGGCAGGATTTGATCTCATAATCTAAATGCTGTTATCAAAGTGAAATTCGATGACGGGCACGAACACCATACAAGGGTGATCGTTGCCAGAGCGGCTAATTGGCTTCCGTGCCAGTGGCACATAAAAGGCACTATTCGAGTGTGATCGTTACCAGCTTTGCCTTACTGGTACTTGTGCCCCGTGCTTGTAGGGTGCTAAGAGCACCATCTGAGCGTGATCGTTGCCAGAGCGGCTAACTGGCTTCCTGGCCGGTGGCATGTAAGAGGCACCATTCGAGCGTGATCGTTACCAGCATTGTCTTACTGGCACCTGTGCTATTGGCATGTGTAAAAAATAAAAATTCGAGTGAGGTCATTGCTAGTACCACCTGACTGGCACCCGTGCCGGTGGCACGTAAAAGCACCCACTACACTCTCAGAGTGGTTGGCATTAGGAAGGGCATCCAGTTGTAGAAACACTGTCAGATCAGACTGGAGCCTGGTGCAGCCATCTGAACAGTTTTATTGATCTGAATGATTCTTTGTTGGATGGCTTTTCTAACGATCCATTCCTCCTGCAATGAAAACCATTTGTAAAGGTATCTTTTACTTGTTTCAGTCCATGGTTTGAGGCCATGCTGGGGCACCACCTTGAAGGGTTTAGTCAGACAAACCAACCCCAGCACATATTTCCTGTTTTTCAGTTTTCTACTAATTCTATTGGTCACTTGCTGAACCACTTGTCAAATGTCGATGGGGGTACAAACACAAACACATATATACACATCATCATCATCATCAAATGATGATGATGCGTATGTATTTGTGCCTTTGTGTTTTGTATATATATTCTTTTATTTGCTTCAGTTATTTGACTGTGGCCATGCTGGAGCACTGCCTTTACTTGAACAAATCAACCCCAGGACTTATTCTTTGTAAGCCTAGTATTTATTTTATTGGTCTCTTTTGCCGAGCTGCTGTGTTACGGGGATGTAAACACACCAACATCGGTTGTCAAGTAATGGTGGGCAGGACAGACACAGACACACAAATACATACATATACATATATATATAATTTAAACATTACTTTATATAATTAGGGTTCATCGAAAAAATTGCTTTACCACACACCGAACTTTTAGAAATAGCAGCCAAAGAATTTAGCTATTTCCTCTACTATAAGAAGAGTATATATATATATATATATATATATATGACAGGCTTCTTTCAGTTTCCATTGAGTCGACCAAATCCACTTACAAGGCTTTGGTCTACCCGTGGCTACAGTAGAAAACACTTGACCAAGGTGCCATGCAAATATGTATATTATATAAATATATATATATATATAAGTTCACCAAAATTTAGATTCAGATGAATATGGTACTTAAGTTAAAGATACCAGAAATTTGTATGGTATTATCCATATAAATCAAATGGAGTGATTATAATCAAAATAAGCAACAAGGATATCCAAGGTAGAGTAGTACAATTGTTTCATGCTACTTCATTTTATTAAACACAGTATTTAATAAATTGAAGTAGCATGAAACAATTGTACTACTCTACCTTGGATATACTTGTTGCTTATTTTGTTTATATATATATATATATACATATACACACACACTCACACACACACACATATATGTATGTGTGTATATATATGACGTGCTTCCACACAGTTTCTGTCTACCAGATTCCCTTAGAAGGTGTTGGCCAGTCTGGGGCTATGGTAGTGGACACTTGCCCAAGGTGTTGCCCAATGGAACTGAACCTGAAGACACTTTCTTACAAAGGGAACTCCTTCCCCACACAGTTGTGCTTTCTCCCCCCTCCTCACCATCCTAATCACTTGAAATAGAATACAAATCAATACATCTCAATTCATATCGATTTCATTGAAAGTAATCTTTAATGTTTTACTGTTTCTCTGTTGAAGCTGCTCTATTTCTGCTCCAAGCCGTCCATGTTTGAGGGCTTCACTCGTGCACTCAGCCTCTCTTGTATTGCAAACTCAATCAGAGACAAAGGCCTCTCCGCCATCTCTGCTTCACAATTCCCAATTGAAGTGTAAGTACTTTTCTGTCTCACAACACTTTATTCACATCTTCCATGCTTTCCATTTCTCTTTGTTTTGTTGTTTCTTTTTCTTTGTTGCTGAATTTTTTTTTGCTAATCTTGTCTTTTGTTTTTGTGTTTTTGTTTCTTTTCCTTTGTCTTTAATCTATTTGGGCCAACACATTTTCTAATTATATTCATGGCTTTTTCTTCTCTCCCTCCTTCCTTCATGCTCTCTCTCTCTCTTTGTGTGTGTGTATATATATATATATATATATATATATATATATATTTCTTCCTTCTTATACAAGAAGTGACTTTGAAGTTTCAGCCAGTTAAACCTTCATTGGTCTGCCAATGATGGCTTAACTGGCCGAAAACTTCAAATTTATTACAACTGAACATATAAACAAACATTAACACACACACACACACAGGTAGATGGCCCTGATAGATGTCCTTGCTCAATCCGTAGGAAAGTCATAGGACACGAGATGCAACAATATCAGAGGAAGGTTAACAAAAAAACGAGCTTCTGTGTGTCAAAGGTGCACAGGTACGATTAAAAGTGTACAGAAAATAGACTCCATCAAATGCCAGGGGTGGAGGGAACTAGAAGTAGTTGATAGCTTCTGTCACCTGGGGTGACCAAGTCAATAGCAGGGGGTGGATGCTCAGAGAGCGTAGCTGCTAGAATAAGAATAGGCTGGGCAAAGGTCAGAGAGCTCCTACCTCTGTAGGAGGTAACAAAGGGTTTCTCCCTCTGAGTGAAAGGCAGATTGTATGATGCCTGTGTCTGAACAGCCATGCTACATGGCAAGGAAACATGGGCTGTGACCGCTGAGGACATGCATAGGCTTGAAAGAAATGAAGCCAGCATACTTCGCTGGATGTGCAATGTCAGTGTGCATGTACAACAGAGTGTAAGCATCTTGAGAGGAAAATCGGGCATAAGATGTGATGGGCAAAAGAGACGACTGTGCTGGTATGGTCATGTGATGCATATGGATGAGGACAGCTGTGTGAAGAAGTGCTGATCTCTACCAGTGGAAGAGAGAGACCCAGGAAGACATGGGAAAAAGTGGTGAAGCATGCTCTTCAAACATTAGGCCTCATGGAGGCAATGACTAATGACTGAGACCTTTGGCAATATACTGTGCTTGAGAAGAAGACCCATCAGGCCAGTTGATATCATTGCTGTGGCCATTGTTGGCTTTTTGCACCCATGCCAGTGGCTCGTATAATGCACTTTTCGAGCATTGGACCTCACACACGCAATGACAAATGACCAAGATCTTTGGAAATATGCTGTGCTTGAGAAGGAAGGTCCATCAAGCCAAGTGAAACTGTAGTTGTGGCAGATACTGGTGTCGCACACACACACACACACAGAGTAATACAGGTGAAAGGAATGGATAATCTGGATTATTCACGTGTTTCAGTAGCAAAACGGTAATTATTGTTATTTCCACATTGCCTCACACAACTTGGCATGCAATAACATGGAAGATTCTAGAAGATTGTTCGAAAATGTGTTTACATAACATTTACCACTTCATCAGGTCATACTTCTTTAGGGGTTTATTAGGCAATAAATATTATAATGGGATTATAATTACATGAAGTTTTCACGTGAAGAGTAATTAAATATACAATTTGATTTGTTTAGGGTTGATGGGGTCTATATAGAATCAGAATGATTAACTTAGCTAAACAGATTCATTATGCTGAAAAGAAAGGACAAAATCAAAATGGGGGGAGGGTACATTAAGCTGGTGACCAATCAAATTCGTTAATTATGCAAACTAGACAGATTTATCAGCCTCCCCTGGCTTCCGTGCCAGTGGCACATAAAAGGTACCAACCGATCGTGGCCATTGCCAGCCTCGCCTGGCACATAAAAAGCACCCACTACAATCATGGGGTGGTTGGTGTTAGGAAGGGCATCCAACTGTAGAAACACTGCCAGATCAGATTGGCACCTGGTGCAGCCTCCTGGGTTCCCAGACCCCGGTTGAACTGTCCAACCCATGGAAAACAGACGTTAAACGATGATGATGATGATGTCTGCCAATGAAGATTGGTTTTAATCCAGCCTCTTTTATTCAAAGTGAATGAAGGAGAGAAGGATATAAGTAAATGATAAAAGATATCAGCTCATATTTTTGTTCCTTGCTGTGGAAATCTTTGTGTTGCCCTTTTTAGAGTCCTTCTAGGGCCTCTGGTTTTTGCAGGAAGGAGACTTCTTCATGTGCAAAAACAGCCCCTTGGAAACGCTTGACAAGTTGAAGCTTGCATCAGCAAATTGGTTAAACAAATTAATGAAGGTTAGTGTTGCAATGATTAGGTCTGAACTTCCAGAAAATAATTATTTATAAAAATAAGTTTTAAATGAAAACAGAAACAATCGTTCCCTTCCCCCCTCTCTCTTACCTCTCTCTCTCTCTTTCTCCCTCTCTCTCTCTCCTACTCTTCACCCCCTACAACACCCAAACCACCCCGAATGTATTGAAGTTTCAGATTATTGTCTTAATTAACTAGTTAACATTTCATTTCTCTGCTAAACCGAGACACGATGGCTTAGAGAAACCTATTCAGAGAAACCAAAACCAGCTAAAGATTATGCGGGAAATTATTAGAGAGATGATTTAGTTCAGATATCAGTGATTAGTAATTAATGTTTTGTTTTTGTTTTTTGCCTCTCTCTATAATTAAAAACTTCACATACGTTTTTTTTTTGTTCTTTTTATATCTTCACATTTTAGCTTGGCCTCCTCTTATATATGATGCATCTGAGACATGGCTGAGGGGCAGTCTTTATCATTAGCCATTAAAGAAATAGAAAAAAAGGATTATAAAAGAAACCGTGGGTGGTTGCAGTGATGTTAATGTTAGCACGATAATGGTTGGGAATGACATAGCACCCTCAGCGAATGTTCATGATGTTTGGTGCCATTCTTTTCTACTCTAGGCACAAGGCCCAAAACTTTTGTGGGAGGGGGCCAGTCGATGAGATCAACCCCAGTACGCAACAGAAACGTTCTGGGAGGTTTCTGAAGACAGAAATTCAAATGTCCCATCGGGAAACATTTGTGGTTGATTAAATGAAGTGATGTGGTCAATTGGTTGAGGTGTTTGGCTGATGATCCCAAGATCATAGATCTAATCCCTATGTCAGGCATCATGTTGTCTCCTTCATTTCATGTTGCACCATCTACTCTGTTGAGAGGGAATCCCAACCTAGCACCCGAGCAGCTGTCAGGTCCTCAAATAATCTCCTGAATCAAGGGGTCAGAGGGGTGAGAAAGGGCCTCTGCCTGCTTCTGAATACAGAGGCACTTAAAAACCAATTAACAAATCCATGCCACATGCTACCAGATCATCATATTCATCGATGAGTAACAGCTAGATTTTTTTTTGTTTGTGGTTTTTTTTTTTTTACTGTAGATGGTTTAAAGTAATTATTCAGTTGGCTGTGATTAAGGCTTAAAGTATGTTTTCCCAAAACTTATGACCTTAAGAATTTTATTAAGGGAAACTTAAGCTGCTGCCATGATAGAACAGAATCCCCAGTGTATGTGTATGCACTACTACTACTACTACTACTACTGCTACTGCTGCTGCTACTGTTGCTGCTGCTGCTTGTTTGTTGAGCGCAGCAGTCTTCGTCCCAGAGTGGGAGAAGTCCAAAACGTGGTCCTTTTGTTATTCTTAAGACCCGCAGAAGAGAAAGCAGGTCAACCTCCC
Organism: Octopus sinensis; assembly: GCF_006345805.1. Classification (NCBI taxonomy): domain Eukaryota; kingdom Metazoa; phylum Mollusca; class Cephalopoda; order Octopoda; family Octopodidae; genus Octopus; species Octopus sinensis. The sequence continues at coordinate 56,617,615 of NC_043011.1, forward strand.
GACACCGAGAGCATCGATGGATGGATGAATGTGCATCCAGGCTCAGCAGTTGCGTAGGAAGTCGGGGACAGGAAGAAACAGGAAGTAAGAGTGAGAGAAAGTTGGGGCGAAAGAGGACAACAGGGGTCGCCACCACCCCCTGCTGGAGCCTTGTGGAGCTTAAGGTGTTTTCGCTCAATAAACACACACAACGCCCGGTCTGGGAATCGAAACCGCGATCCTCCGACCACAAGTCCGCTGCCCTAACCATTGGGCCATTGCATCTCCTGCTGCTACTACTACTACTATTGCTGCTGCTGCTACTGATCCAAACACCCCAATTTGTGACACTATGAGGTTACAAAGCTTCATATGCAAATGTAGCATCATCATCATCATCATCATTTTGAAATGTCCATTTTTTTCATGTTTGTCTGGTTCAGATGGAATTTGTTGAGAAAGATTTTCTTTGGCCGGATACCCTTCCTGCCACCAACCTTCATTTGTTGCCAAGCAGGGTTAATTCTGCACCACGGAAGACAGGAAACAAACTACATTTCTTCTATGCTCATTTACAAACATCATGTGATGTCAAGACAAGGGCACACACACACACACACACACACACTTCTACATATTCAATGAATTTCTTTCAGTTTCTGTTTCCCTAATCCATTCATCTATTTATCTATATAATATATATATATATATATATATATATATATATATATATATATATATATATATGTGACCTCGTGAGCACCACCAGCAATTTTTTTTCCTCTGTCTTCCCTTCTCGGGATCTTTCCTTCTCCTTTGTTTCCAATGAAGAGCTCCGCTCGAAACGTTAAACCCTCCTTCTTCCCTTCTTTCCTGAGCGTCCAATAATACTTTATTTGTTCCACGTCCTCGCGTTGCTGTGTTTTTTTGTGTTTTCTTGTTTGGATTAACTTTATATATATATATTCATACGTGTGTGTGTGTGTGTGTGTGTGTGTAACAATGATTTAATCACAGATACCAGTGATTAACTTAGACAAATCAGTAAACTAAATCAAGTGTAATCTTCATTGTCAGGAAAAGTTTCATTGAAATCATCCATGTTTTGTATTGAAAGTGTGTAATCCAGAAATCATTTGTTGCTTCGTTTTTTTTCTCTAATTTCCTTCTCTTTTCTCTGGTAAAGTCTCACTGAAATAGGGTCGTAGTTATGGTTCAAATGTCAGCCGCAGAGAATAAAAATAGACGACTTAAATTCAGTCGCTAAGTAGTTTTAGATTGTCTCTGTCGGCAAAGAGGATTAGGGTAAAAAGATTACAAATATTTAGGAATAACAACATTTTCTGTTTGGTTCCTGTAAATATTCTTGGAAATCTGCAACGTACACTCTCTTTTACCAACACAGGATGATGAAAGCAGAGAGAGAGAGGAACGAAAGAAAGAAAGCAAAAAAAAGAAAGAAAACCATTCTCATTACTTCTTTGTTTTATATATTTGTATATATATGAATGTGTGAATCTCTCTTTCTCTCTCTCTCTCTCTCTCTCTCTATATATATATATATTATATATATATATATACATACATGACTTGCAATTTTCTTTTCTAGCCTAAATGAGATTTCTTGTGACTTGTCTGCAAACGATTAAATTTAATATCAACTTGAAAACCAACGAAGCATAGATTCGGGCAAATATGTATTTGTGTGTTTTATTCTTTTTTACTTCTATTGATTTCAACCCTAAGGCTGTGGCCATGCTGGGGCACCACCATTAGCATTAATGCTTGTTCATTTTAGACTCATTTCCTGGCTTTGTCTCTGGAATCACTCCTGGTGAAGTAGTGAGATGGACAAAGCCACCTTTCTCTGCACATCTTTCTGTGAAGTGGGTTCATCTGGTATACCCAGATAAAAATTTGTTTAATTGTTCTTTGAAGAGATCCACACCTATTCCTTGTAGATCCCTGGGGCCTTTTTGGCAAGGTATTGAAAAATTGTGGGTGTTTGAACCCTAAGGTATTTCAGAATTGTAAATTAATGAACAATCACTGTTATTGTTTCTTTCCCTATATTAAGAGCTGATATTCCAAAGATTGTGATGGAAACCCCTAAAGAAGAAGTCACTGAAACAGAGGCTCCTCAGGCTGAAGCACCCGAAGTGCCTGAAGTGGATAAAATAGAATCTGAGGTTGGAGCAGATGCAGAAAAGAAACCTGAAGCCGGAGTTGCAGATAGTGAAGCTCCCAAAAAATATACTCTGAATCAATTGATACCAATTGGTGCCATTTTAAAGGTGGGTGTATATATGAATTTGTGATCTTTGTGTGTGTGTGTTTATATACACAGACATACCTGCATACATACATACATACATACATGATTACACACACACACACACATACATATATTAAAATTTACAAAACAAAAAGATGCAATGAACAGGCTTTACTCACAAGTCACAACAATTGTTTCTGAGCAATGTTGCTGAGTTTTCTATATTATTCTATTATGTAAATGAATATGGTCCAGCAGCTGTGTACCTGCACATCATCAGGTGAGGAATCCTGCTGTATGACAGCATATGATAGCTGATAACTGTATAGCAACTTTGAAATGCACACTGTGAGTTTATTACCCAGATGATATTAAATATGTACATATATATATTTATATAGAGAAAGGAAGCTAGTATGCTTCACTGGATGTCCAATGTCAGTGTGTATGTACAACAGAAGATAAATGTGTTGAGAGAGGATCTGGGCATAAGAGGCATCAGCTGTGAGAGACAAATGTGCTGGTATGGTCATGTGATGCATATGGATGAGAACAGCTGTATAAAGAAGTGTTGATCTCTAAGTACAGAGGGAACCTGTGGAAGAGGTAGGCTCAGAACGACATGGGACAAGGTGGTGAAGCATGATCTTCGACGAATGTTGGACCTCACGGAGGTGAGGACAATTGACCAAGACCTTTGGTGATATACTGTGCTTGAGAAGACTCATCAAGCCAAGTGAAGCCATAGTTCTGGCCATTGCCAGTGTCCTGTAAATGGCACCTGTGCCGTGATACATGGCATTAGGAAGGGCATCTAGTTGTACAAACTATGCCAAATCAGACTGGAACTTGGTGCAGTTCTCCAGCTTATCAGTTCCTGTCAAACCGTCTAACCCTTACCAGCATGGAAGGTGGATGTTAAATGATGATGAATATACCTCTCCCCTTTCTCTCTCTCTCTCCCCTTTCTCTCTCCCCTTTCTCTCTCTCTCCCCTTTCTCTCTTCCCCTTTTCTCTCTCTCTCTTCCTTTGCTTCTCTTTCTTTTCTTTTCCCTCTTCTCTGTCACGTGACTGTTGGCCGAAATCTGCCTTTCAGCTCCTGACCCTCGTCGTTTTACATCGTTGTTTTTCGTCCGCCGCTATAAAGGCTTTTTCCAATGCGCCAGAGAAAAATTTGTTTGCTTGTTATCAGTCGTAAAGACACTTGTTGTTTTCACACGTTAATGCTTCGTATTTCATGTTCTGTATTCATTATTGTTTTTTTGTTTTTTTTGTTTTTATATCTGTCCCTTTTGCTGTCCTGGTGTTCGTATGCATTCGTCCTTCTTCCAGGAAATCTACGCTTCCAGCTTAGTTTTTCTAATGCTCGTTGCTTAGTTTTTCTTGGAGGCTGGCCGTGATCTAGTAATCTCAAGATTAATCAGCCGAAATTACTACGATGATCGGTTCTTGACTGAAGACTGAGGGGTTCGAATGTCCTGTCCATGTTTATTGTTCGTCTTCTAGAGTATACGTTCTTGTCCATGTTGTATTTTTCTACATACCTTAATATATATATATATATATATATGCTTAAATACATATGTACACACAAACATACAGACACATATGGGAATAAAAAATACACATGCCTAATGAGGAATATGATGAAGTAAAGGGGAGACTGATAGGTAAATCAAATGGTTGAAAAAAGCATAAGTATATGAAATGAAACAATAACAATTTAGGGTCTGTCTGTCTTATCTTCAACATCCTTATGAAATTGTCCATGCATTCTTTTGTTATCATCATCATCATCATCGTCATCATTATCATTTGTTACATCCGAAGTGCAACAAGCTAGCAGAACCATTAGCATGCCAGTGACATTTCTTCTGGTTTTATGTCCTGAGTTCAAGTTCTACTATGGGGAGTTCTGCCTTTCACTCTTTTTGGGCCATTGAAATTAGTACCAGATGAGCCCCTCAGGTTGATGTCAACATCTAACCCTCTCTCTAGCCCCCCTCTCTCTTTATTTCTTTTCCTATTTCTTTCTCTCTCTCTCTCTCTCTCTCTCTCTCTCTCTCTCTCTCTCTCTCTCTCTCTCTCTCTCTCTCTCTCTCTCTCTATATATATTATATATATATATATATATATATATATATATATCTAGCTAGCTGTCTCTCAGAATTTCAGGTCTTCTGACTATAGTAGAAAGAATCGTTATTCTACACCAAATAACCAGAATTACTCTTCAGTTTGTCACAGCTAATCTCAACAGAAGTGCTTAAACACCACACCAAACCATTCCTGTTTAGCAAGCACCAGAGTCAGTTCTATAAAGCACCAGTCTTTTTATACAAATTCAAGTCTAAATTCTCATTTCTTCATCTCGTTTTTGTCCAACTTCAGGCAATTGCTGTGTTTTGTTAATGATATTATTCATTAAAATTTTCTAAAGATGCCTACAGGAACACAAATAACGTGGATTTACCATCTTAAGATTAAATGAAGCCACGGAAATATCGAAGAGCATCCAGGAAATAATTTAGCAGTAATGTGTTAATTTGATTAGCATTTATTGATAGTTATTAATATTCTAATCTAAAGGATATGTGATATATTCTTTAGATATGAAAGAAGTGAATGCAGGATTACACCTCTAAAAGAATGTGTTTGCATGTAATATAATATAATATGATATAATATAATATACTATAATGTGATATAATATGATATGATATAATATTTATGTCATTTTGTCTATCAATCGGTATATATCTATCTAATTGTCTATGTGCTCATGGATGCGTATATAATATATGTAATACAATATAATGTAACACAGCATTATATCTGTTTATTTGTCAATGTCTGTGTATATCGACGCTTATATAATCTTTAGTATATGTGTGAGCATGTCTGTGTGTGTGTGTGTCTGTGTAGCTAATAATTCATACAGGTATTACTCAGAGTTTCGTTGGAATATAAGCACAGCCCCAGTTGAAGAAATGTCTGTAATCAATGAAGTCTTGGTTGCATTCAGCTTGAATCAAGGTTTCTTAATGGTTACTGGTATTTCAAGTTTCCGTTAGATGTAGGCGTAGGAGTGGCTGTGTGGTAAGTAGCTTGCTTACCAACCACATGGTTCCGGGTTCAGTCCCACTGTGTGGTACCTTGGGCAAGTGTCTTCTACTATAGCATCGGGCCAACCAAAGCCTTGTGAGTGGATTTAGTAGACGGAAACTGAAAGAAACCTGTCGTATATATGTATATGTATGTTTGTGTGTCTGTGTTTGTCCCCCCCAACATCGCTTGATAAACTGATAGTGGTGTGTTTACGTCCCCGTCACTTAGCAGTTTGGAAAAAGAGACCGATAGAATAAGTACTAAGCTTACAAAAAATAAGTCCTGGGGTTGATTTCCTCGACTAAAGGTGGTACTCCAACATGGCTTCAGTCAAATGTCTGAAAGAAGTAAAAGAGTAAAAAGAGTAAGAGATAATGTTATTAAAATCATGAAGGTCTGCTGCATAAGTCACTGTTAGATGATGTTAGATTGTGAAGATGCAAAGGAAGCAACTTCCATCAGTGTTCTGACCCCCGTCTTAAAAACTGTGAGCAACTACAGGGCACTCTTTATGCAGTCCCTTGATATGCATACTCTGGCAGACAAAACAAAGAACATATATAAACAAGGAGTTGGTTTAAATATATCCCTACTAATCTAACAATAGCTAATTTCCTACTCCACTTTATGTTTTAATAAAGATAAATATTATCCCTGTATGAAACCAAATGAGGAAACAGATCTGTAAGAATTCTCATCGCCCAACACACAGCTATAACTAGGAACCTTTTAGCAAGCATAAATAGGTAGTTGGGTGTCTTATTTATCTTCTGATAGGGAAATTTCTAATAGGATAAGTACCCCAGTCTACATGAAGCTCTAGTTGAAGTGATGTCTATGAAAAGTTAGACTATATGGATAATCTCCTATTCCCTTGGAACCTGATGAGATCTAAGAAGAGATTAATCTGGTTTAATCCATCTGCTAATCTACACCTCACTATAAATATTGCTAGGAATTTTCTCTCTCTTAGAAGGTATCACTTTCCAACTACACATAAAAACCTCAAACTTTACAGGTCCACTATGCCAGCATAGTGAAACTAACACACACACACGTACATGCACCCATGTGCACACACACACACACACACACAAGTGTGTGAGCATCATCTGTCATAAATTTGACAGTCTTTTTTTTTTTTTTTATAGGGAAAAATAAAAAAGAACAGTTCTGATAAATAGTCCTCTGTTATATAAACATATATCTGTCTGTCAGTAGCTTTTTAGCTTTTATTTCTAGCTATGTAGGTGTCCTAACACTCCAGTCATATCTAGTCACATCTATAGCAAAAACATATGTACGAATAGAGAAGCAAGTCCAGAAAAAGCTGAGTTAATTGGTCTCTACTAATGAAGCTACAGAATTAGCTGAAACTGACCAAACAGTATAAGGAATTCTTGACCGGTGCTTTCAGGTGATTACGGTCCCTGTCACTACATATATATACAATTATGTGCTTTAACAACAGCATTAGGCCTTCTTAGCTCTTATTTCTAGCAGTGTAGGTGTTCTCACATCCTAGTCATATTTAGTAACAGTTATAGTTTTCCTTTTTGGTAAAACATTGCACACTACTGTCCATATTAAATTTTATATATATATATATGTATGTGTGTATATATATATATGTATGTATGTATATATGATTAATATGAAGCATTTATTATTATTATTATTATTATTATTATTATTATTATTATCATCATTATCATTATTATCATCATTATTATCATTATTATTATTATTGTTATTATTATTATTATTATTATCATTATCATTATCATTATCATTATTATTATTATCATTATTATTATTATTATTATTATTATTATAAAGAAAGAAAAAAAAATTATTATCATTATTATTATTATCATTATATTATTATCATTATTATTATTATTATTATTATTATTATTATTAGTCTTTGTTGTTCTATTCCCCCTGCTCCCTCCATCGTCACCTTTTGTACCGAGAACTCTTTATGCTTATGGAGATTAATGATTCACAACATCAGATGCAACAGCTTACATAATGTAATTTATACACTCTTGTAGGATTCTATATTTTTCATTTCAAAGACTGTCATTGGACAGATAATGACAAGTTATAGCTTAATTAAATATCAAAATGTCTGAGATGAATTATTGTTAATACAATTATAATTTTTCAAATGATTAACCTCATCTCAAGAGATGAATTGTGTTTTAATATTTCTGTCTGCATAGTGTTTCCATTAACATCCGCTGTTTTATTCCTGGCCATCTACAAAGGACCAGATGCAATGTGAACTTGGAACTTGGAACTTTAAACTAAGCCTAACAATGTTCTTACTCACTTGACCAAAGCTACCAAACTTATGTTTTTTCAGAACCTTTTTCAGATTTTTCAGAAAATTCATGGAACCAATACATGTTACAAACAATCCCTCAACCCCTAATTTTGATAAAAATAATTAAATGAAATTAAAAATTATATTTGGGAGAGGATTTATTGCCATGAAAAATATATTTTGCCATTTACTTGTTTCAGTTGGTGGACTGTGCCCATGCTGGAGCACTGCTTTGGTGGGTTTTAGTCAAAGAACTCAATCCCAGAACTTAATTTTAAGTCTGGTGTAGTTTTCTACAGCTGGATTCCCCTTCTTAACACCAACCACTCCAAGAGTGTAGTGGGTGCATTTTACATGCCATAGGCATTGGGGCCAGTTATGAAACACTGGCATTGGCCATGGCTGCAATCTCACTTGGCTTGACCAATCAAGAGTTCCATAAATCTCTCTATAAATGGTAAAGACTCTCTACAGTAATGAATGACCATGGGATTGCCCCTAGAAAGTTCCCCTCCAAGGCACAAGTTATGGAATACCAACAGCCCTCCCTCTCCATGCCACCGATGTTGTCCAAGGGAAAGGCAAAAGGGGCCGATACAACTTGGCACCAGTGAGACGTCACAACTCATTTCCACAGCTGAGTGAACTGAAACAATGTGAAATAAAGTGTCTTGCTCAAGAACACAATACTCAGCCGGGTCTAGGAATTGAACTCACTATATCATGATTAGCCCAACACTCTAACCACTGAGCTATGCACCTATATCATTAATTAACAAAGAAGATACAAAATGACTCAATTGCTAATTGGTGAGGCTGATGTAATTCCCTGATAATACATTCTGCTAACAAAACTCTGTAAAAATGCGGCAATCTCCAAAACTGACTTAGCTCCAGTGAAAGTAACCATTGAATAGAGATCAATAAAATAAGGAGCAGACTGTTGTGTGGCTGGCATAATCCAATAAAACCTTTGAAAGCAGTGCTCCAGCATGGCAGCTGAACAATAACTGGAACCAGTAAACGACAAAATGTTGGCTCAAAATTGTTTAGAAACATGTCTCTATGTATGTGTATATATGTATGTATGTGTATGTGTGTATAAATATATATCTCCCACACACACACATTATAGATAGATAGATACATGTATGCACACACAGTAATATATTTTTATTATTTTTCTACACATGTACACACTAGCACACACACACACACAAACACACACACACACACACACAAGCACACACACATAAGCACACTCATACATCAATAAAGACCATTTTAATGTTCATTTTTCCATGCTTCATGGGCTGGACAGGATTTACTGAAGCAGATTTTCTATGGCCAGATGCTTTCCTTGTTGCCAACCAGTTTCCAATACAATGCCTCCCCATGGCCAGACCTTGTTGCAGAATATTTGAGATGAATGACAAAGCTTGCAATGACAATGGCAATCTTTTTACATGTATCACACGAGGAAGTCAAAACGGGCAAACACACAGGCTTCTTTCAGTTTCTGTCTACTAAATCCATTCACAAGGCTATAATAGAAAACACTTACCCAACATGCCACACAGTGGGACTGAACCCAGAACCATGTAGTTTGCATGTGTGTGTGTGTGTTTAAATCCAAATTGATTAAAATATTGAATGATGCATGCAGTGGTAAATGACTCTGATCTTTATATTATGCCACACATACATACATCCTTGCATATGCATACATGTATTTTATACTATTATGTGTGTATGTGTATATACACATATAATATCGAAATATTAGTATATTTTCTAATTATATACCATTTATCTTACAATTAGTATCTTCAAATAACTTTATATGTTGTTTGATTTTTTAAAAAAATTTATGAACACATTAAGTTTATCTCAACATTTTTACTGTTTGTATATTAAACATTAAGTTTATATATATCTACTTTTGGAGTTGAACAGAAAATTTTATTCACCAATTATACTTGGAATTTAGACATGAAAATGAAGAAAACTGCCTGTGATAACAACAAATTATAACTTTCTCTTTTCCTATCAAAATGTAAAATCATTCTTACTTTGTAACTTATTTTTAGACTTTATTTATTAATAAGTTTATAATTTCTTTCTTGCGTCTCGTGTTTCATTTTGTTCTTTGCAAGATAAATCGGAACGTGTTTTTTATTATCATTTGTGTATGTCTTACTATCTTAATTTTGTTTGTTTGGTTTTTTAAATGTCTAAATGTGACTTACATACAAAATATTTATACAACATAAACCTGTGCTGGCGCCACGACAAAAGCACTCATGTTAATGCTATATAAAAAGCTCCAAGTACACTTTGTAAGGTGGTTGGCATCAGGAAGGGCATCCAGCAATAGAAACCATACCAAAACAGACAATCGGAGTCTGGTGCAATTCTCTGGCTTGCGAACTCCTGTCAAAGTGTTCAACCCATGCCAGCATGGTAAACGGATGTGAAATGACGATGAGGATGCCACTGCCAACGCAGTGTTATGGTTAATAACAATGTTGCATAACGAGATTGGTTGCATGGTGACAGAGCTCTTATATACTTAATGTAATTTAACCAAAAGATTTTTTAGTCAATTAAAATTCTACCTGTAATGAAGAGAAATGTCATTAGCATTAACCCTTTCATTAGCATATATCTGTTGAGAAACAGTACTGTTGTTTTAATTAATTTTGTAAATAATGGAAAATTTAGTCAAATAAATGCCATACTAAGCTGCTGTTTGGAACAAAAATTAGCATGGAATTTTGATGAAGCATTTTAATTAAGATCAATTTAAAAGGGGAAGTTTGTATCACAGAGCCAGGGGGGAAGTGTTAGATAGTTAGGTATCAAAAAGGTTCTAATGAAAATTCTTTGTGAAAAAGACATGGGTAGGTGTCAGCATGTCTGTGAGGGTAAGAAGTTTGCTTCACAGCAATATGGCTTTGAGATCAATCCCACTGGGTGGCACCTTGGGTAAGTGTCTTGGAACTGACCAATGCCTTATGAGTGAATTTAGGAGATGGAAACTGAATGAAGCCGGTCATGTATTTATGTCCCCTACCACTGCTTTGCAACTGCTTTTAATGTGTTTACATCCCTATAACTTAGTAGATTGTCAAAAGAGATCGATAGAATAAGTAACAGGCTTTAAAAAAAAGCCTGGGGGTTGATTCATTCAACTAATAATTTCTCACTACCTTGAGATACATTTGCGATGCGTGAGTAAACTCGGGATAATCCATTAAAGGGTTAAAAATCCTAATAGCTCCATTTATATATTCATAATGTCTCTCACCGGCTCCCTTTGTCTTTGCATAACTTTGTCCATCACATCCTGTACATTTTACTTTATAAAGAACCCAAGTGAATGTTTTGTATTTATCTTTTCAAACCCTTGTGGCTAATAAAAAAAAGATGATCATCATAATCATTGCCATCATCATCATCATCATCATCGTCGTCGTCATCATCATCTTCATTGTCATCATCAGTACTATTTTAAATCTATATATCAAATCCTTCATATAAATGCTCTAAATTTTGTTCTGAAGTGGTCTTAACTAATTCTTTTATACTTTGAATAAAAATGTTTAAATCACTTACTCTTATATATACTATATATATATATAAATAAATATATATACATATATACATGCAATATATATATATATATATATTATATATATATATATATACATATATATATATATATATTTATATATATATATATACATATATATATATAGAGAGAAAGAGAGAGATCGAGAGAGAGAGGAGCCTTTCAGCTGCTCAGGGGTTTGGTGGATGGAAGTGTATTTGTGGGTGTGTGGGCATATAAATTTATGTGCTTTCATCCATACATGCATTATATACTTAACTTCACATAAAAACACATACACACACTTACTTATACATATACACAGCTTCCTCCACATGCACGCATGCACTTTCGATATATATAGTATTTATTAATTTTTTCTTTACTTTTAATTATATTTTATTACATTTATTTATCGTAATTAAAAGCAATCAATTCTCACTCTAAACTCCAAAAGGCCTTCTATTTCAGTTATAATAACATTTATCTTTGCCAAGAAGGATTAAATTGTTTTGCTAATTATAATATATATTATTGCAATTAATTTAATGTACCATCCAAATTTATATGCTATGGAAGAATTAATTTTCCTCAAATAGGCATTCATTTATATGATGTTTGCTTGTCTGAACTCTCCTCTTTAAATGTTACTCTTATATTTTGTGATTTCATTACGATTGGGAGACTGGGTGTTGTAGGGTAGGGAGCTGAAAGAGCATAAATCCATGAGGCACAATAATTATTACTAATTATAAAATATTGTTAACAAGCCAAATTACCACAAAATGTTTACTCAAACTAACAAAAAATTGTTTACAGTACGCTGGATGTTATGTGGGGAAGTCACATCATCTCGTTATATCCTTCTTACCCAGCATACATAATCCACACCTGATATATATCTTTCATTATTTAATGACTGGTTTTTGCCTTTAAGAAATATTTCTTTAATTATCTTAATGAAAAATTTCCTTAGAAAGATGAAAGGAATGTTAACAAAGTCCCATGTGCTTGTCAGCTAATTGCAGTGGGTGGATGACAACAAAGTCATAGCAGTGGTGATGTGCCACCCCTGATGGCCAATAATAGCTACACAAAACATCACAGCCAAAAATAAGAGTTTTACATCTTGTATGGCAATACTCTTGACCAAAACATAAACAACCATACAGTTGAACTGAAAAAAGACAAAGTTGAAATACGGTGCTCCTATAACGTAGTTTGTTTCTGATAAATTCATGGTTTCATACTTTATTCTAGTATATTGTCACAACATTTTACTTACATTCACAGAATCACACATTTTTTCTGAAAAACCAGTTTAAAATATCTTTCATCATCACCGTCGTTTAACGTCCGTCTTCCGCGCTAGCACGGGTTGGACGGTTTGACCGGGGTCTGGGAAGCCAGGGGCTGCACCAGGTTCCAGTCTGATCTGGCAGAGTTTCTACAGCTGGATGCCCTTCCTAACGCCAACCACTCCGTGAGTGTAGTGGGTGCTTTCTACGTGCCACCTGCACAGGTGCCAGGGGGGTCCGGCATCGGCCGAGGGGTCCGGCATCATAAAACTTACTAAATTTGTTTTTTCCACAAAATATACTTGTTAAATATGGATATGTCTTAAGCAAAGATACATCATACAGCTTGACAAAATATGGTACATTCGTACATCCATACATACAGTCGTATATAAATGCAAATATCTTCATGCACATGTATATGCATTCAAAGTTACACATGCACATACATCTGCTCTTTTGTACATTCATTCAAACACTCAAGACCCAAGTGTTGTTATGGAAGATTTCTTAAATTGACTGAATCGTTATTTGAGCAAAATGTTAAAGAAAAGAACTAAAAAAAAAAATACAAATGAAATTATTTAATACATTAAAAAACAATAAGAGGTTCATTTCAAAACAATTAGTGTTTTTCACAAATAATAGAAATATGAAATCACAAAATGCACAATGTGTAGAATAATCTTGTAAGAAGATTTTAGGAAAATAAAAAGCGAAAATTTTAGGAAAATAAAAATAAGAAAAAAGAGTGGAAATTTTACCAGTGAGTGTGTTATATTATAAGGCACAAAAAGAAAATGACTCTCCCCAGACACAACAGAATATGTTTATGTTTGTATAGCAACTTTTATAAATGAATTAATGCCATATAAAAGTTCTTGTCTGCCGTTTCTCTTTTTATATATGTATCTGTGTGTGAACATTATGATGATGATGATGATTTTTATCCACTACACTAACAATTCCCCCCCCCCCTGTTCTGCTTGTCAGCAATACACCACAGCAAAGAGGTTGAGTTCTTTGATTTGTAGAGAAGTAAATGGAACCATCAAATATTGCGATAAGTTGAGTAGGGAAATCAATAAGAGTTAGTGTGGCTGCTAGAAGTCAGGATAATGATTCCATTATCACAATGAAGAATTACTTCTGGTTTGTGTCGAACTGTTTGAAGTAGCAAGCAGTAAAATCTTTCAAATGTGTATAATTCTTGGAGATAAACATGAATTTTGTGGGATAAATTGAGTTTGAGCAAACGTAAAGACAATTACGGTAATTCCTTAATCAGGAAAGTGCATAGAACCAGGACTGTAGCTTAACTTTGGTTTGAGTGAATGAAGAAGAAATGAATATATTCTTTGCAATTCTTCCCTTTATTAGCATTATTCAAGGATAATTGACATTTGCAATTATTACTAACAGGAGGTTGGTGCCACTAGAAAAGAAAAATTAAAGCAGATTCTGTTAGTTTTTGGCAAATGTGTAGCAGTAGCCAGTTGTGTGTGTGTGTGTGTGTGTCTGTCTCTGCCCGTCTGTCCTTTGTCATTGCATTTCAGTGAAAGATGTCAATACTGGCAGGTGTGATATTTGTTCTGCCCAAATTACACAGGTGCTTCCTTATCATTCCCCACCATCCAAAACAAGTGTTTACTTCATTGAGAACCTGTAAACGATGACAATTTTGTTCAAATATCAAAATGTTGTAGGAAAAATGATAAATAAAAAGTTTGTTACCAGCAAAAAGCAGCAGGGTGAAGAGGAGAGTCATAGCTTGCTGTGTCTTGGTTTCCCCAATCAGAGAAAAGGTAAGGCCCTTAAGGACTCCTCTCTGTAGGTACAACAAGCGTAGCTGTGTGGTTAAGAAGCTCACTTTGTAACTGTGTGATTTGGGTTCAGTCCTACCACATGGCACTTTGACCAATTGCCTTCTACTCTTACCTTGGCCTGACCAATGCTTTGTGAGTAAATTTGAATGATGGAAACTGTGGAAGCCCATATGTGTATGTGTGTCTTTGTGTTTGTCTCACCCCACCACCACCATCAGCACCACTTGACAACTGGTGTTGGTTTGTTTAAATCTCCGCAATTTAGCAGTTCAGCAAAAGACACTGATAGAATAAAAGTCAGACTTAATTACATAAACCATAAGTACTGGGGTTGATTTCTTCCACTAGACATATTAAGGTGGTGCCCCAGCATGGCCAAACCCTAATGACTGAAACAAGTAAAAGCTAAAACGGCCATTGCATATGTGGAATGAAAGTGTACTTTGCATCTGCTTTTGAGGAACCAAAACTGAGTTCTTGGTTGATTCCACACTGAAGAAAGAATTGGCAACGAAAACTGGAGCATTCCAAGAATGAAGCACCAGGCTAAAAGACATTCATTTCATCTCAGTTCCCTCAGAGTTTGAATATTATCTAGCGAGGTCGTCGCCAGTGCTGCTGGACTGGCTCCTGTGCAGGTGGCACGTAAAGAGCACCATTTGGGTGTGGCCGTTGCCAATACCACCAAACTGGCCCTCGTGCCGGTGGCACGTAAAAGCACCCACTACACACTCGGACTGGTTGGCGTTAGGAAGGACATCCAGCTGTAGAAACTCTGCCAGATCAGATTGAAGCCTGGTGCAGCCATCTGGTTCACCAGACCTCAGTCAAATCGTCCAACCCATGCTAGCATGGAAAGCAGATGTTAAATGATGATGATGAGGTTTCCTCATTGAGGTATTGATAAAAGAAGGGCTGTTAATTTGCTGACATTGGCTCAGTTGGCCCTCACAGTGGTTGGCTTTGTTCACAAGTAAATATTAAAACAAAAAAAAATCAACATTGTATTGAATTTGTCAGATGGAAACTATTTGGAAGCCCATCATATACCTGTATGTGAATGTGTGTGTGTGTGTGTTTGTGTTTCTCCTCCCACCACTTAATGGCCAGTGTTGGTTTGTTTACATTCATGTAACATAATGGTTCGGCAAAAGACTCATTTTGTAGCAGTGCTCCAGCATGGAGGGCTACTGCAGTCCAATGACAGAAACAAGTAAAAGATAGAAGATAATATTTTAAATGAAGTCACTGTGGTTTGTGTAAGAGGCTCAAAGTAAATAAGAAAGAAAAAAAATATTTGAAGACAAAACAAATGAAGGAGACAGGTAAATCAATCATTTTAAAAATAAATAAAATAAAACAAGACAAAAGCGTGAATCTCGTTATTTGTTGATGATTAGAGAGGAAAACATTATGAATGCTTGTGAAATTCAAATGTCCATTTTCTATTTTTCTAGGTTCTCAATCATGGTGAACCACCTGGCAATAGTTTCATTGAGAAAATTGATTCTTTTGAAGCAGTTTCCATGGTAAGAGACTTGTTGCCGTGTTTTCCCTGTTACATTTAAGAGTTATCGCTCTATTCATGCTATCGTATCATTTTTCACTCCTCTTCCATGGTATCAGGCTTTGCTATCCCACAAGGTTTCAGATTGGATAGTTTTGGCAGAAATGTTGCAAAAAAGCTGCTGCAAGGCACCACTAATTGTCTGCGATTCCTGTGAAAAGTGCTGAGTCTCAAGAGAGATAATTTTCCTTGTCTTGAAAGCCATGCAGAAATTTACTGATGTGCTTGGTGGCAGAGATAATGGCAGCGGCGGCGGTGGTGGTGGTGGTGGAGGAGAAGGCAGTGGTGATGGTGGTGGAGGAGGAGGTGGTGGTGATTGGTGTTTAGATCAAGAAGTAGATCCAGGTTCTTCCTCCCATGACCATCCTGTCTTTTTTGTATATCGGGGACTATATTGTCCAGTAGCATGTCACTATATTGTCACAGTAGCATGTGATTTATGGAAATTTAGCTGCTATTTCTACTGGGTCAAGCAAATATATAGATGTTCTTTAATTGGCTCAGCAGCTTTAGTTGTGTGTATGTGTGTGTGTGTGTGTGTGAAAGAGACAGAGAGAACGAGAGGTGTTTCAATTTTGAAGAATCTCCAGGTAAAAAGAGTTCTGATAATTTGTCCATTTTCTGATTGCAGAATGAAATATTAGGTGTTTATCAAGATGTTGGATCTGTGAATGCTGAACCAATTCCATTTGAAACTCTAATTGCGCATCCTTTCATACAAGATATCATTGCAAAAGGCAACCAATTCTTGATGCTGGTAAGATCTCTCTCTTTCTCTATCTCCCTTTCATTCTCTCTTTCTATCTCCTCTTTCTCTTTCATTCTCTCTCCTCTCCTCTCTTATTCTCTCTTTCTCTCCCTTTCATTCTCTCTCTCTCCTCTTCTCTCTTATTCTCTCGCTTTCTCTTTCTCTCTCTCCCCCTCTTTAAAACTCTACATACACTTTAATTCTTTTTTTTTTCTGCTTCATTTAGCCATCCTTCTTCCTTTATTTTTTACCTCCTCCTCATCTCTTCATCTCTCTATGCCTCTCTCTCTCTCTCTCTCTCTCTCCTATGCCTCTCTTTCTCTCTGTCTCCATCTTCCCATTGTCCTCTTTCTTACATTTTGCTTTTATCTTTCTATGTTTCCTTCTCCCTGTGATTCCTCCTCCCCTTCCGTCCCCTCCTCCCTGTATCCTTCACTCTCTCTTTCGCCACAGACTTCATTCAGATCTACTCTTGCAACAGAATTGCTTCTTCACGTCTTCACTATTCATTTCAAATTCAAACTCTCATTCCCACCAAATATTCTCAAGAAATTATTATCTCCCTTGTATTAACCAATCATTAGGTGACACCACATGATGTAAATTGTTTGACGATATAAATGGGAGTTGATAACTCTGTGATGTGCTGCACTGACCATTGGTGGCTAGGATGGGTATGTGGCTTGGAAGAAGGTTTCCTTGCAAACTACAAGGCAAAACCCCATCACGTGTGTGTGTGTGTGCGTGTGTGTGTATTGCTCCACTCTAGCTGACAGCTATATACCATTTTGACAAAGATAGAAGAGCCTTAGTTCAAGACATTCCATTCCATTATATTTCTTTTCTGAGGAAACGGTTTTGGTTTTTTTATGTCACTGTCTCCAAGAAGTGTCCGTTTGATATTTATTGCATTTTAAACTGAAAATTATTAGACAAAAAGAGGACATGTGGAAATGGATCAAAATATGTTTACCTGGCAGAGTTTCACTATGAACGCATGTGTCTCTTTGGAGAGACTTCAATGTAATGGCTTCTTCTTCTTCTTCTTCTTCTTCTTCTTCTTCTTCTTCTCCTTTTGTCTGTGTGTCCTCGATTCCCATTCCCCCCATCCCATACCCTTTCATCATATTATTGATTTATCATAAATAGCTGTCTTATAATGTTTATCCAAACAAATCTTATCGCTTATCTATTTCAGGACATCAAAAATATTTTGTACAACTCTCCAGAAACTTCTGACCTCAATGCAAGCTGCAAATTGAAATAACTTCTCCAAACCAGATTTCAGCTTTTTTGTTTTGTTTTTTTTTTGTAGATTTTGGATTTTGCCTTCTGTCTTTTATTTATTTTCTTTTTTGTTGTTTTTGTTTCTTTGTTGAATGGAATAGAATGGTTGAATAAAATTTGAACTGTGGTTTTGTGTTGGAACCTTCTGGAATCTTTCTTTGTGTCTGTTGCTTTATATGGTGGTACTGTTACACATGATAAGGGTGTGTATATATATGTGTGTGTGTATGTGTGTCTATATATGCACACACATTTATTTAAGCATACACATATATGTGTGTGTGTATATATATATATATATACATATATATATATATACATATATATATATATATATACATATATATATATATATACATATATATATATACATATATATATACATATATATATATATATATATATATATATATATATATATATATATATATATATAATATATATATATATATGTATACATATAATTACTCTACCACTGGTATCTGAGTACTCTTTTTTCCACCTTGTTTCACATTTATGTGTTTACCCCAGTATATATATATATATATATATATATATATATATCACTAAGATATACACACACACATACAGATATACACATAATTCTAAAAGCCGAGATGCTATGAAATGATCATGCTCTTTGGGATGTTTAATATCAGTTCACATGAATGATGGAAATACAAATGAACTGAAGGTGGGGGAGCTGGATGTGAGAGGAATCAGATGTAAAGTGCAAGGATTACAGCTGCGTAAAGAAGCATTGAGTATGGGAAGTGGATGGCACCTGTGGAGGAGGGAATCCAAGGAAGACAGGAGCATATAGTAAAGTCTAATCTCAAGAAACTGAACGTCATGAAGGAGATAATGAAGAATCACAACCAATTCTGACAACTTGAGCTGGAGAAGATTTGCTTAACTCTGTTAAAATGGTTGTTAAAATAATAATGGCGATAAAGTTGGGGTGTAAAATATATAACTACATTTGGTTGTCTTGCTCATTGCATTCTTGTTTGTTTTAAGGTGGCGAGCTGACAGAACCGTTAGCACGCCGGGCGAAATGCGTAGCCGTATTTCGTCTGCCGTTATGTTCTGAGTTCAAATTCTGCCAAGGTCGACTTTGCCTTTCATCCTTTCGGGGTCGATGAATTATGTACCAGTTACGCACTGGGGGTCGATGTAATCGACTTAATTCGTTTGTCTGTCCTTGTTTGTCCCCTCTATGTTTAGCCCCTTGTGGGTAATAAAGAAACATATATTCTTGTTTGTATTCAATCCCCCTCTCTATTCATCATCCATTATTCCCTACCTATATCACTCCTTGTTAACATCTCTCTCTCTCTCTTACTCTCATCCATCTCCATTGCTTTCCATCACTCACTCTCTCCAAACTACATATAACCTTATCTTCTTGCCACCAGATTTTGCTCACTGCTCCCTTCCAGACTCCCAGTTTTTATGGCTCTATACACTGTACTGTTCTAGCACAATGCCATCTTCCACTCTGTTGGTATCCTGCTCTAACCACAGATTTGATCTCCACCTTGAACCATATTGTCTCATAGAAACCCACAAACTGTTTCCTATCTTACATGTCCATATCTCTTTAAAAAAAAAAAGAAGTTTCTCTCATAGATGTAAGATTTGTCTCAAGTGGGTTTTGGTATCAAAAGAATTAGTATTGGAAAAGTTGCTTCTTTTACTAAGTTTTGTTTATTTTCAGATTTAATTGAAACACAAGCAGTGGTAGTTTTTATTAGAAATATCTGTTAAGTATTATTTGATTTCATGTTAAGCTACAGTTAAAAATCATTATAATAACTGGTTCGCCAGTCCTCAGTCAAATCGTCCAACCCATACTAGCATGGAAAGTGGACGTTAAACGATGATGATGATGATGATGATGATGATGATGATACCAGTGGTCAGAGCTGAAATAATTGTTGTGCAATAGATGTAGAGATCACCACAAGAATCATTTTTTTTTAGATTAGATTTTTAATGAAGTAGGAATAGGGCTATCCATTTTCTGTGGTTCATTGAATAAAATCTGTTTTTGGAAGTTACTTATTCTATAGTTTATTAATGAGAATGCATTTATAATTTCTTTTTGCAATTTCTATCCATTATGTTAATTCCTCACCAATATTGAAAGTGATCTGACATTCAGCTGTATCACCTGCCTGCTTACTTTTAACCTTATGTTGTTGAAGATAAAAATTTGTTTTTAGTATTACAGGTAAAATACCTGAAGACTGCTGTTTGAAGATTTGATTGTTTAAAGCAACATTTCTGAAATTGTGAAGCAGAGAGACGGAGATGCTGGGTGGGGTGGGGTGGTGGTGGGGGAATGTAGAGTTGAGCTAAAGTTGGTGAGTGATTAAATTAGATTCATAGGAGACCAATAAAAAAAGAAAATGAGGAAAAAAAAATCCAAACAAAATAGAAGTTGAAAGTAGCAAGATAACTTACAATAAATATTATATTTCTGTTTTATCAAATTATATGGAAACCAAGAAATCTTACGAAAATTTATTTTGTACATATTAAAATTAATGTTTTTGAAATATTGGCTTCTAATGTTGAGAGAAGGCGAGGAGTTTGGGAACAGTAATTATGTCAATGAAATTGATGTCCCAGAATTTAACTGGTACAAGATGTTGAGCTTTGATCAAGTTCTTTGTATAGATTGCTTATTTTTAATTCGGCTTCTGTGCCTGTGGCACATAAAAAGCACCATCCGAACGTTGCCAGCGCCGCCTTGGCTGGCACGTTAAAAGCTCCAACCGATCGTGGCCGATGCCGGACCCCCCCTGGCACCTGTGCAGGTGGCACGTAAAAAGCACCCACTACACACGCGGAGTGGTTGGCGTTAGGAAGGGCATCCAGCCGTAGAAACTCTGCCAGATCAGACTGGAGCCTGGAGCAGCCCCTGGCTTCCCAGACCCCGGTCGAACCGTCCAACCCGTGCTAGCGCGGAAAACGGACGTTAAACGATGATGATGATGATGATGATAGATTGTTTAATTAACACTTTTAGTTTCTCTAAGTGGCTTTGGAGAAAGGAGCTGTGTCCATGGCCAAGTCCACCTTGACCAATGACAACGTTCTTTTCGAACCTTTGTAAGTCAACATCTGAGGGAAAGACATGAATAGAAAGAAGGGCCAACAGTGTGAGAAATGAGGTGGACTGGGGTGTGGTAATTACTGTAGGGTCTGAGAAATTAGACATAGCAAGGTTGATGAGGTGAGGATGGATGAACGAGTCAGGAACACCTGAATGGTGAAGATGGGTATAAGCTCAACCAGTTCTGTGGAGCAGAGGCCATTATGGTAGTGGTAGAAAAGGTTCATGGCCTCCTGGTTAAGGTGTTGCACTCCTGATTGCATGGCTTATGCTTTGGATTCCCAGAAGAGGCAGTGTGTTGTGTTCTTGAGGAAAACCACTTCATAGGTATGATAAATATGATCATATTTGATCAAGGATGACCTGGGGCTAAACAACATCTACAAATAAAGAAGTATCTAAAGCACTCCAAGACAAGAAAAGCTTTGAGCCTCTGGGACTTTCACTGATATTTTGGTTTTAAAATTCCTTTGCAATACCTTAAAAGGGAACAACTATATGCAAATACTAGAAATAGCAACCAAATTGTGCTCAAATTATATCCTCTTGAACAATGAAGAACACATTGGATGATGTAGTCTTAGATGTACTTATTTCTGACTAAAATAGACATGGTCAAAAATATCTTTCTATGATCACCAACCTGGTTGATCATTGCCTGCCCAGGGTTAAACAGCAACTGAATCTGCCACAGCTTTTCTAACCCTGTACAAAGCATTGTTTTATTTTTGCTGAAGTGTACTTTGCCTTTCATTTGGTTGAGATTGATAAAATAAAGTACAACTCAAGTACCAGTCCCTCTCCACCCACCCCCACTCCACAGATATGGTGCAGTCATGGCTGTGTGATTAAGAAGTTTGCTTCCCAACCAATTGATCCTAGGTTCAAGTGTACAACACTGCATCTTGGTAAACCCAGGGCTTTTAGCATAGCCTCAGGTGGATCCATGCACTTTGAAGGAAATTCGGTAGATGGAAACTGTACAGAATCATGTTTTGTGTGTGTGTGTGAAAGATGTCCACATCAGTAATAAAGTGTCACTCCCAGTTGCTCTCACTGGCTTCAATGCAATGAACCAGTGATTGGTTCAACCTCTTACCAATTATGATGCCACTGTTCAGGCAATAACCATTCATTTATTTATGTTATTGAATCTGTAATCCAAAACTCTCATCTTTTGTCAGATCAGTCATTAATTTATAAATAATGAACTACCCAGATGGTAACCACATTCTAATAATGTGTGCTTAAGCAAACAGAGTGAAGTATTTAAACCATTTTGTTACCATATATCTGTCAGAATACGCTGACTTTGTTTCAAATAATTTTGAGAATAATGATATATTTAGTAAAATAACTTTGCCTTTATTAAACTGATGTTTGGAAAATAAAATAAAATAAAATAAAATAAATGAGAATAAGTTGATAGGCTCTGAGAGTATATTTCAGGACAGACATCTCAACAAAAGAACTTTTGATTTTACTGGTTCTGTAAAACAAATCAAACAACTTTTGTATTGTTTTGTAATATTTTTTGAAGAAGTCTTCATTTTTTTCATCTTTTTTCTTCAGTTCTGGCTGAATCAAATTTTCATTTTTCTCAAGATATTATAACATCAGTGAATAAATTTGTCTACAGACAATTGGTTTAGAAACGTCTCATGAATTAAAGTAATTTCTTTTAAACACACATCTGCTATGTGAAACAGGCTTGGCTGTGTGTTTAAGAAGCTTGTTGGAGGAAACTACAGGGTTTTGGGTTCTGTCCCACTGCATGATATCATGGGCAAGTGTCTTCTACTACAGCCCCAAGCCTACCAATCCCTTGTGAGTGAATTTGCTTGATGGAAACTGTGTGGAAGCCCATAGTGTGTGAGTATGTGTCTTTGTGTTTGTCACACCACCTCTTGACTACTAGTGTGGGTTTGTTTCCATCCCTGAGACTTAACAGATCAACAAAAGCAACTGATAAATTATATACCAGACTTTTAAAAAAATATAAGTCCTGGGGTTGATTTATTCAAGTAAAATCCTTCAAGGCAGTGCCCCAGCAAGGCCACATTCCACTGACTGAAGCAAAAGTTAGCCCAAATCTGGTACAAAATTACCATTTTCTTCAGTTTCCATTGTAAGCTGCGATTACCATGTTTGTGGAACTTTTCACAACAATTGCAGCCACAGAAGAAATTTTCACTGAAATCAAAAATAAGGTCTCATGTTTTCGACCCTTTCATCTTTTTTTTTCTTATCTCTGTTGCAACCTGCATAAACTCACCATGATTTTATTGAAGAAATTGATTGATTCTTGGTGGTGCTTTGATACAACACAGATATCTCTGTGAACGTCTGATTGTTGTAGTTGTTCTATTTTCTATCCATCAAGTTCAACTGAACTGCTTCTGCTTCTGCTATCAGATTAAACACTTTATAATTGTCACACAAATACGACTTTGACAGGAAACCTCATATGAAATGTGTAGCTTATCAAGAATTGACTGAGATTCGGATTAATGGTTGAAATGCCAAATGTGTTTTTGGTTCCTATTATACGAACATAGCTTCTTAATTCAAAGAGTCAACAAGCCCATCAAAGAATTTCTAATGATGCTAAGATAAAATATTTGTTTTTCCTTGTCATATTTAAACTTGTGAACTCAAAGTCTGGTTCACTTGGCATTCTAAATGTAATCATTTTTATCTCTACAGATTTTCTATAGAATTTAAAGCTAACACTGAAAGTTACAATGTTATGTATACAAATACGTCTCTGTAAATAATGCAACCGAAAGTAGAAAAGTAGGTAATGGGTGTATATGCATATTTCAGGGGACATTGCCCTTTCGTCAGTGCTACATCCAACCCGTCAGCTATAATAATATAATATCTTTATCTTCAAAATAAAGAACAAGTGCAGAGAAATGCAGTTGATGAATAAAAGCTGGTGCTGTAAATACCACCGCTTCATGTCCACATGATGTTTTGGTTGAACCAGATTCTATTAGAGATGGTTTTGGAATAAATTAATTTTGGAGAAGCATTTAGTTGACAAAAGTAAAAAGTGAAATAAAGACAATGGTTATTGTCAGAGAGGATTTTTTTGTTGTTGGTCTTCATCTAAATATTGTGATGTCATCATCGGATTTGTTCTGGAATTAGATGAAAAAAGAGCATGACAGGATAAGTTCCATTGGCACTACCATCTATCAGGATATTTAGAATGGAAGACTGATCTGCTGTTGCTGCAGAAGCAGGAAAATGAAAGAAATTCAGATCAGAAAAAATGGTTTATGGATCTTTGTCTCTCTTACTTGTTTCAGTCATTGGACTGTGGCCATGCTGGGGCATTGTCTGGAAGGATTTTATCAAAAAAAAAAAATTGAACCCAGTAGTTACTTGTAAGTCTGCTACTTATTCCATTGGTCTCTTTTGCCAAACTTCTAAGTTACATGGATGTAACCAAACCAATACTGGTTGTCAAGTAGTGGGGGTCAGGAAGGACAAAACATGACAGACTTCTACACAGTTTCTGTCTGTGAAGTCCACACACAAGGCACCGGTTGGCCCAAGGCTATGATAGAAGACACCTGCACAGTGGAACTGAACTCCAAACCACATAGCTGTGAAGCTTCCAACCCTCTCAGCCATGTTTGAATCTCTGAAATTCAAAACAAGAACGGTTTGTCTGGTGGTGTGATAGAAAAAGTTTATTGAAAAGCACAAAGAGGTTAGTTTAATGATATATTTAAAGAGTGGTGGTCATGATGGTGGGGTGGGGTGTCACCATTTATGTTATTGAATCTGTTATCCAAAACTTTCATCATTCGTCAGATCAACCACTAAACTATCCAGACAATAACCACATTCTAATAATGAAGAATTTACTAAAATAACTTTGCCTTTATTTAACTGATGTTTGGAAAATGAATAAACATGAAATTTCGATGAAAAGGTTAGAAATTAAATTCGTTTTAAAAGACAAAGTTTGTATTTATAGAACCAAGAACAGTCTGGTGGGTTGGAACCAAAATGGTTAAATCCAAATTCTGATGAACACAAGAAAGTCCTGGTATGTGGCATCTTGGGCAAGTGTCTTCTACATATGCTCTGGGCTGACCAGTGCCATGTGAGTGGATTTGGGAGAAGGAAACTGAAAGAAGCCTGTTTTATCTTTTTTTAGCCTTGAAACAAACAACATCTTGGATTAACATCTTTAAGATGACCTACACCTTTAATTAGTGCCTTTTGTTGTATGACAAATACCCCAAGGTATGATTCATGTCTTTTGTTGTCCTCTTGTAATGACCGATGTCTTGGTTTAGTGTATTTTATTGTAGCCATGGAAAACTAATTCCTTTGATTACTGTTTCGTTTAACCTTCAAGAAACCAATTCCTTTGATTAATGCCCAATACTGTAGTCTTGGATTAGTGCCATGTTTTAGAGTTAGTTATTGTAGCCTTGGGATTATAAATATTTCGGATTAGTGTTTATTATTGTAGCCTTGTGATGACCAACACCATTGGCCTGAGGCTTTTCTTTCTTTTAATGTTGGTACAACCAAGAGCTTATATAAGTGTTTTATTTTAGCCTTTGGATGTCGAAATCTTTGGATTAGTTTTCTCCTGGGCGAAGAGTTAGAAATTAGCAGAATTATGGCTTTTGATTACATTAATTATTTAAGTAAATTATGTGCAAAATTTACTCTGCAACCCATTCAGAATTGGTGGAACAATCTTTGATTGTGAAAATTGGGGAGATTTTTACGAGGTAAAAATATGAAAAAGGTGTGTGTGTGTGTATTTAATGATTTAAACAATGATTACATATGTATACATATGACCATGTCTGTATTTTTGCACCTGGTTTTGTACCTGTACATATTTTTTCACTTGTTCCTTATGTATTTTTTCATCACCACATGTGTATATAACGTGTGTGTGTGTGTGCATGTGGTATTCAACAATTGACATTTTACTAGAAAAAAGCACCCTGTCCTTTTGCCATGTTGGCATTGGAATGGATAGATTTTTCTGAGACAGTGTTTTTTTCTGGCTGGCTGCCTTTCCTGTCAACAATCCCTTTTTCATGTTACCCCCCAATGATTTAATCTAAAACTGAGGTGCACACCCAATCTTATTAAAAGAAAGAAATATAAAGTGAATATTTCTGAAGTAAATTTCACTGAAAACATAAAAGATTGTTGAAAGCAGTTAAAAAAATATCCTTGTCCAATGAGAAATGTTTATTTTCCTGAATTACTTCTTAATTTTCTGAGGAACACAAGAATAAAAACCAAAAATAAGATAACAGAAATACAGCAGAAAATGGTGTGAAATACTGAAATGAAAATGTGAATGGAATATAATCAGGATTGCAGAAATTGGTAAGTTCTAACCAGCAAAACATGTCCTTGACCAGAGAAGAATTATTTGCATTCCTGAATTCCTGATTAATTTTCTAAATAATACAAAAAGTGAAACCAAATTGAAAGAAAATAAACAAAGTAGAAAAGGGTGTAAAATGCTAAAATGAAATTGTGAACAGAATAAAATAGGAATTGCTTTTAGCCATAAACGAACTTCTGTAATGTATATTGTAATGGTGAAACATTGAAAACGTTTGTTAGTTGCTGCCATGACTATTGATGTACATGATGCCAATACATTTTTAAATATTGAAAGAATTCTTTACAATTCAGCGTTTGCCAGAAACCATAGTCAACGACAATGATATACAATTTGCCCAGAAACTGCTGTCAGGAACAATGATTTCAACTTTACCAGAAACCATAGTCAGTGACACATCAGAAGAAATTTCCAATTTGTACAAGAGAATTTCAATAACACATTTTGTGTTCTTTACCTAGCATCCATTGGTAAACCAGAATACGTAAACTAAAGGATGTTACATCGAGCAATTTAGTGAAAAGGATGCGGTAACTTGATTTAACTCGTTTCTGAATATCTACAACTACACCAAGAGTTTTTGGTGAACAAAGGTTTGTTACAACACTTGCTTGTTTCGAAACTGGAAAAAGATTAATAAGAGAATTTGAACAAAGGCAGTGCTCCAGCATGGCCTCAGCAACTGGCTGAAACCAATGATAAAAGATAAAAAATATATAATCTCTTCTTCTTGTTCTACTTCTTTTATGGCTGCAGGCAATGTTGAATGGTTCAGATGTTTGCTTTGAAGTGTATTCTATTATAGCCATGGCTTGACCAATGCCCTGTCAATGAAATTTGGAAGATGGAAACTGAACAGAAGCCCATCATCATTGTCCTCCTCCTCCTCCTCCTCACTGCAACCACCACCACCACCACCAAATTCTGTGCCTAGAAGAATAAGTACTAGGCTTACAGAGAATAAGTCCTGGGGTCGATTTGTTCGAATAAAGGCGGTGCTCCAGCATGGCCACAGTCAAATGGCTGAAACAAGTAAAAGAGAGTATATATAACAGGAGTGAGAAGGATGAAAGGGAACAAGGGAAAATAAGGAGTCACATGTTGCTTTGTGTAGGAAAAGGTTTGACTATATACATTTTTGAGTTTTGCAGCTAAAACGGCTTTTTTGTAGATTAGGAAAAACATCATATTTAACTGACCTGGATCCGATTTCATTGATTTGGATTTTTAAAAGTTTTATGTAATTTTTCCATATTTTTCTTCATTTAAAACCATGTGCAGTTTAATGTAATGATGATGGTGATGATATGCATAAATATAGAACAGTTTCTATTTACCAAATTTTCTCAAATATATAAGTCAATCTGGGCTACAAGAGAAGATACATGTGTGAGATACTGGTCAACCTGAAGCATCAGTAAAAAGAAAATACTTGCTCAAGGTGTTTTGATCAATAAGGATTGTACTATGAACCTCATCGTTGCAGAGCAGACTTGCTAACCACAAGTGCCAGCGGCACATAAAAGGCACCATTCGAGTGTGATTGTTACCAGCGTCGCCTTACTGGTACTTGTGCCCGTGCTAGTAGGGTGCCAAGAGCACCATCCGAGCATGATCGTTGCCAGAGCAGCCAGCTGGCTTCCGTGCCAGTGGCACGTAAAAGGGCACCATTCGAGCATGATCGTTACTAATGTTGCCTTACTGGCACCTGTGCCGATGGCATGTGTAAAAAGATTCAAGCAAGGTTGTTGCCAGTACCGCCTGACTGGCCCCGTGCCGGTGGCACGTAAAAAGCACCCACTACACTCTAGGAGTGGTTGGCATTAGGAAGGGCATCGAGCTGTAGAAACTCTGCCAGATCAAGATTGGAGCCTGGTGCAACCATCTGGTTCGCCAGCCCTCAGTCAAAATCGTCCAACCCATGCTAGCAGGAAAGCGGACGTTAAACGATGATGATGATGACAACTATATCACTAATAACAAAGAGTTTCATTTATTTTTAATTCTATCAGTTTTTGTTTGTGTTTTTCTCTTTCATTTCCTAATTAAAATGTTTCAAATTAGTATAATTTTTATATTTTATTTTACTTTTATTTATTGTTTTTTTTTTTCATTTTTAACTTCTTTTAGTTCACATTGGTGTATATTTAAAATTTTTTTCCAACATGAGAGATTTCATCTGTAATATAACCCTTCAAGCATTAACAGAGATCTTTCTAAAATCATTAAGAAACCCAGATTCATGGTGGGAGCAGGGATTGCAAAACGAAAATGGTTTTCTTTGTTTTTTTTTTATTTCAGGTGTAACTTAGTTAAGCTTTTTTTTCTATTAATCTGGGTAATACTGAGTACTTGCTGTTAGTATAAAGTCTGCTCTAAGCAATGAAACATTACTCTGGAATATTATTATAATTCCAGATTGTAATTATTTCATCCAGATCTTATATATGTACACACACACATGTATATGTGTATATATGTATGTATATGTGCAAATGTGTATATATGCATAAATATATATATGCATATATTTATATGCACACACACACACACACACACACATGTGCATACACTCAGTCATATAGCTGTAGCCATTGTATTAGTAAAAATAACATTTTCAATTAAAGTTTTTAAAATCATTTAAAATTTCTTTTGGTGAATTTTTTTTTATCATAAAATATCAACTTACAACTTTTTGCTGCACTGAATTCAAATGATTTAATCAAAGTTTTTTTTTTTTTTTTCTGTGAAAAAATGTTCAGACTATGTTGGGAAATTATTTTGATATTTAAAAAATTTTAAATCTGTTAAAGAAAACTTTCTGTATTTACCAGAATCTAAGACATGCTCTTGCATGAGATGCACCCCTATCTTCCAAGAATATTTTGTGGAAAAAACAAATTTAGTATGTTTTATAATACACACTTATTGAAAGATATTTTAAATTGGTTTTTCAGAGAAAATGTGTGATTCTGTGATTGTAAGTAAAATGTGACAATATACTGGAATAAGTATGAAACAGTAAATTTATCAGAAATAAAACTACATTATAGGAGCACCATATTTCAACTTTGTCTTTTTTTAGTTCACATGGACTCACTGGGTAACTTGTTTTTGTATTTGTGTTGTCTAATTGACTAATAATAAGAAAAGAAGTGAAACAGAACCAGTGTGTGTACATGTGTATTACTGTCATAATGACCCACCTGAGAAGCAACAATATCAATATATCATTTGTATAGATTTTACTGAAATAGAATTTGATGTGTTTGCTGACCAATAAGAATTTAATCATGAAAATTAAATTCACTGAGAACAAAACTATGGATTTCTTTAGTTTTAGGTCAAATTCTGAAGAATTCTAGCCAAATATTTGCTTGACTGACTTTAGAGCAAGTTATTGTTATATTAGAGATAGATATTTTAGCGTAAAGCAAGAAAGATAGCAAATGAAAGTCTTAGTGAATATTCCATATTAATATCTCCATTTAACCAGCTTAAAACTAATGCTTCAAGCTAATTTAATAAACATTTTCTTCAGCATTTATTTCTGTCCTGGTCTCCAGTTAGTTTCTGTCTTCCACTTGTTTTAATCTCAGAATGTAATCCACAATATAATGCCGTAGGCTTTTTAAGTTGTGCCTAGAAGAGTGCCGACTATGCTGAAGCATTTTGGTAACGTTACAATGTTATAATTGAATATATTCCACTAGAATTCTTTTGGAAATTATATTTCATTCGATTGCTATTGAAAAGGAATTATAACTGGTCGAGTTGAATAACATCTCAGACTTCCCAACCAGCTGAAAAGAATTATGGTTTTTGCTTCCTTACTGCTGCTGTTGCTCAGTATCCATGGCCAATATTTTGACTGTTTTGCCCAAGACTAGCTCTGATTGAGCCATCCAAGGATGAAAGACATTCCAAACATAACCATCCTGCCTTTTCCCCCTGGTAGTGTGTATTCAGGATTACATTATCAACTGCATCTTTACCCTTCTAAGAGAGTAGGGTGCAACATGAGGGATATATATAGCTGTCGTTTCTGGCACATCAATGCTCTCAATGGTACAGTTCACTCAGCTGGTGATGTTTAAAGTATGAAACTGGCGTGAAAATAATTGATTCTCTTCAATTCAAACTCTGATGCTTATTTCAAAATAAAATTGTATTACAACGAACTTTATAAAATAATGCTATTTTGAAGTGAAGATTCATTGTTAATTAAATTTATGTTTTCAAATTTAAAGATGAAAAAAAAAAGTGAATTCAAGTGATTATGGAGCATGAGTTCAAAATGGAACCAAAAGCTATGGAAACAGGTCACAACATTAAGCAAGCATTTGCCCAACAGTGTATTTTTCAACTCAACATCGGTTCTAAAACTTTTGCAGTTGAGACAAGAACCTTGAAAATAAGGAAACTAAACTTGTGGATGATTTTCTTCAATTAGCAACCAGTTTAAGGTTCATTATTGGAGTAGATCCATACAAAACAACACAAGAAGTGGTTGAAGAATTAAATGTAAGATAGTCAACTGCTGTTCAACATTTGCATCCCAACAGATAAATGGTTGCATCCCAACAGATAATTGGTTTGTCAGCATAAGCTGAAAAGAACCAATGTTGACAAAATCTACTCTATATGTCTTGTGGGCAATAAAAATGGTCAAACGGTCTTACCAGAACCAAGAAACAAAACAAAAATAGTGTAATAGCCATGGCCTTTAAACTATAGTGTTTGACCCGAACACAAAAGCAAAAGAAAAATAGATTAATAGGTGTAAAACAACTTGCTCTAAACGAATATGAAAAAAAAAATGCGCTCGTGAAAGAGGTGGTGGGGGAGAGGACTCGGAAAATTCACATCGTTGGTCCATGGTCAACCCCTTTTGCGAGCGCGCATTTTTTTGTTGTCATATTCTTATAGAGCAAGTAGTTTTACACCTATTACACCATTTTTCTTTTGTTTCTTGGCTCTGGTGGGACGGCTCGGAACATTCACGATGTGAATTTTCCGACTCCTCTCCCCCACCCCCTTTCGCGACCGCGCATTTATTTTTTTTCATATTCGTTTAGAGCAAGTTGTTTTACACCTATTACACTATTTTTCTTTTGTTTTTGTGCTCAGGTCAAATGCTTCAGTTTAACCATAAAAACGATCCATTTATGAAAATAGATTTTTATTATGTTTGACAACTGTGCAGTGTCTAGATCCGTGATTCCCAACGTGGGGCAGGGCAATATTTTGGTGAGGCATACGTAAGGTTATGTACCTTTTGTACACAATGTTTTTAGTAAACCAATTGAGAAAGGGGTCAATTCGAGAATGGGTTATAAAAAAAAATAAGAAAAGATTCTTTACATCCCTTCTGAGGACAATTTTATCAAATTTTGGACACTTCAGAGACGTTTTTATAATATTCATAAGGTCTGATGTCACTAAAGAGGGAATAGATTATTTCCTTCGATTTAGTGGTGTGTGAAAACATGTAGGTAATTACGAACGTGTTTGTGTGCTTGTGTGTGCGTACGTGTATGTAGTATAGAAAGTACGGAAAGCGATGACATCTTAATTCCCTCTGCAGGAATAAACTGGAGACAGACTTAGTTGTACGGGTGTGTCTAAGACTCTTTTATCTCTAGGTACACAAGAAAAATGTGGTACTGTATAGCAATAAATGGTGATCGGGATCGAGAGATGAAAGAATTGAATGGTGCGAAATGGGTTGAAATGGAGTGGAAGTAAGAGGTAGTGTCAGTGAAGGAAGAGAAAGGGGCTGAAAGAGAGAGGGGGAGAGGAGACAGACAGACAGATAGATAGATAGATAGAGAGAGAGAGAAGGAGATAGACAGATAGATATAAAGAGAGAGAGAGGTGAGAAGGAGACAGACAGATAGATAGATACATATAAAGAGAGAGAGAGAGGCGAGAAGGAGACAGACAGACAGATAGATAGAGAGAGAAGGAGACAGACAGATAGAGAGAGAGAGAGGAGAGAATGAGACAGACAGAGAGAGAGAGAGAAGGAGGCAGACAGATAAATAGATAGATACATACATAAAGAGAGAGAAGGAGACAGATAGATATATATATATATAGAGAGAGAGAGAAAAGCAGACGATTGATTTATGGCGCTGGTAACGCACGATACACACGTATATATATATATGAAGAGAGATGAAAATTAAAAGGTCATTTTATTTCCACCGGTCAGTTTGTGAATTCAACCAAAAGGTAAGAAAAAACCTTCCATCTTGGATACAAAGACTTTTTCAGCTGAGAAGATTCACGGAATATTTTCCGTTTCTTTTTGAGCAGATTTTCCGAAAGGTTTCACTGAAATCTTTTCCAAGAAATTGTTGCCAAAATTTGCTTCAACCGAAATTTCTTCGTGGTTTGATTCAAAGGCATAACTACAGATTTCTGCTCCACTCATGACTTTGGACGATAACTTTCAGAAAAATGGATATCTTTTAATGAAATTGTCTACGAATATGTGTTATATAATGTAGATTCCGAATATACAAAATGTTTTGGGGGAAAATGTTTCAGGAGGCGTTAGGGTGGGGA
Organism: Octopus sinensis; assembly: GCF_006345805.1. Lineage (NCBI taxonomy): Eukaryota > Metazoa > Mollusca > Cephalopoda > Octopoda > Octopodidae > Octopus > Octopus sinensis. The sequence goes on from NC_043011.1 coordinate 56,650,749, forward strand.
AATTCGGAAATCGTCTTAACTTTCAAGAAAATGGATAAATTTTAATGAAATTCTCTAGAAATATACCTCAGACAATGTAGATTCCGAGGACATAGGAATTTTGGGGGAAGGGACCATTGGGGTTATTTTAGAGAACTGTTCCCCGCTCGCGGGTGTTTCTGAACAAGTCGTCCATATTTGCTTCGTCTTCTCCGTTTGTGCATCTAAAGATTTCTACTGAAGCAACAAAAAAGCAATGAAGGCAAACGAAACCCCCACCAGAAAACTCGTTATGCTTTAAAAAAACAAAAAGCTAAAGGTCTGATACACAGAAATATGTTATTGAGACGAATTATCTGTTGCATACGATTTTTATTCTCTTTAAGTAAATTCCCAGGTAAACGTTTCTAATTGAAAGGCAGAAGACACCAGAAGCAAAAATTGGGAATATACACGCACAGTTAAATATAGAAGTATAAAGCATAATTTGTGGATCTATTCGATTTGACGTACAGATTTTTTAATTAATTTTTTTAAAAACTAAATACTTTGAAACTTTGGATACTGGTAGAATGTGTCACATAGAACAGGGTTTGCTCTTAACGTTTTTGACAAAATTTTGTATTTTAGAAGTTATTTCGTGTTAAAGTTGTCGTATTTTGGGTAATTTTAACCAATCAATTACGTGTATTCAGCTGAAGAAAATTACTATCCGAAGTTTCAAAATATTTAGTTAAAATTAATTAAAAAATTTGGCCGTCAAATGGAATAAATCTTAATTTGTTACATAATCTCTATAATAAACATAATATTGAATGGAACAATTCCCTGTTTGAACTTCTTAATTCTTTATGTGTGTGTGTGGTAGAAATCTACGGATAGACAATTTCATTAAGAATATCCATTTTTCTCAAAGTTATGATCATCCAAAGTCAGAAGCGCAGAAATCTGAAGTTATGCTGATTCAAAAATACATCAAATGAGTCGTGCAAGTAAAAAAAGGTTCATCAATATTCAGAGGAATATTTAAAATTTGGATTTATACCTGCTATCCACGATAAACTGTCACCAAGTTATGGGTTTTCCTACAAATTCCGGTTAATGTTTACATCTTGACTCGAGAATGAAAATCCCAAATGGGTATAAAACAATGTGTAGGAAACGAAAAAATGCGTGCAAAGCAACGGCAGGATGAGGAGAGGACCTCGTAACTTTTATGAAAATGGTTTTTTTTTTCAATGAAATTTGGATGATCATAACTTTCAGAAAAATGGATACTCATAATGAAATTGTCTATCTGTAAATTTCTACCACACACACACATACATACATACATACATGTAATTAAAAAATATCATTTCGTAATGTATGCATTTCAAACGGCATACATTATGATTCTAAAGAAATTTGTGGGGAAAATCTTTTCCAAAGGGGTGGCGAGAGGACTTCGGAAAATTCCCAAGATCCAAGTTTTTCCCTCATAACTATATATATATATATATATATATATATATATATATATATGTGTGTGTGTGTGTGTGTGTATGTATATATAATATATGTATCTATCTATATATATGGAGAAAGTAATAATGAGTCAATGAGAATAACAACAAAAGGTTTAAAAAAACGTTAAAATAATTGAAAATGAAACAAGATTGAAGCCAAAACACTAAAAAAAATTATTGAAAGTGGGTAGAAATAAACACTACGTGTTTCTGTAGAAAGTTGAATGTGATTTCGGAATATAACGAGGAAAAATTCAGATCTTGAGAATTTTCCGAAAGTCCTCTCCTCACCCCCTTGGAAAACATTTTCCCCACAAATTTCTTTATAATCGTAATGCATGTCATTTCAAAGGTATTTATATAAAATTTCATTGAAAAAAAAAAAACTCCATTTTCCTAAAAGTTATGAGGGAAACCAAAGTACTAGTTCTAACAACATTTAGGACAACCAGAAAACCATCCAGAGGGCTGTCTTTCTGCTAGTATATTTAACTAATAAACTTCTTCAGAGATACATTTCCAGGAAGGGATGATCTGGAACCTCACCAAAAGAGGTTTTGTTTTTAAATTCTATCAAAATAATTGTAAACTACATTATTGAAAACATTTCTGCCATATTTCAGGGGGAAAAAAATGCATTTTAAAGAAAGTTACAAGGAAATAAAATCAGGATGATGGCACCAAACTACAGTCATGTTGCTGCTTGGCGCATTTCAAATATAAAATTATGTAAAATCCAAACTGAAGATAAAATATATTTATCTCAACTACATTCTCACAGAAACATATCCAAAAAAAGAAAAAACACCATTGAGCTTGTGTTTCTCATTGATAACCTTTATTGAATAAAGAAGTGCTTGATGATTTCTAGGGCTAAAATTATGGCGGAGTTTCAGAATAATTACTATTTCATGGAGAAGGATATAGCAAAGAATTGGATGTATTGTTTCTCCAGTTTTTATTTTTTAGATTCCCTCATTTCTTTCTATGTGAATTACAAATCTAAAAGAAATTTTTGGAAAAAAGCTTCATTTTATTTTTTCGTATTTAATCCACTTCACCTCCTTTATTTCATGTCTGTTTTCTTTCCCCAAGAGTTTGTGAGTTATTGAGCAACAAAATTATTTATGTTTATAGACTAAACTGCATAAAAATTTCTTCTTACATACATTTTTTACTTTATGGGTGAAGTGTTATCTAAATATTTTTATTTGTTATAAAATATGTCACCAGTAAAAAGTGGCAGTATCTTTGACCGAGCAATGTCTGATTTAACACGAAGAAACTTTCTTTGTCTTGAGAAAATTCTACCATTTGTAAAATCTGTTTACATTGAAAATACATCATTTTTTTCTTCTTTCTTTTATTTTTAATTCAATTTCTGCTCACAGAACTTATCTGGCTGCACAAAAACAATTGATAAAGCTTAATTGAGCAATTATTATAGCATTTAACTTTCTTTTCTGGACAGATATAGTTTTTGATCGTGTTCCATAAAACGGAATAAGCCACACCTGTTATATCTTTTAAATTATTGACAGCTTTAGACTTAATCTTCTCCATTTAGCAGTTATTTTCTTTTTCCTTTGATGCCAATACATTGATACTGTCCAGTGAAATATCTTAATTATTTTCATCCATAAATGTTACTCTGTTTTCATCCACTGTGCACATCAAGCCTAGGGTAACCATATTGTTAATGATTCACAAGTTGGGTTTCAGATCCATCAAAAATTCCTTCACATTTCTCAGTCCAACAAGGAACTCCCTTGCAGTCACTTCATTGGCTAGAAATGGCAGCCAAATAATACACTCTCCAGATCATGTTAAATTTCTGTCTGCCACTTGAAGGTTTTCAAATATTCATCAGATTTATTATCAAAAAATTAGTTCTGATGTAGTTTTGCATGGTGATAATGAAAATCACATTGATTTTTACTAGAAATTAATAATTCTTTCTATTATTGGCACAATGCCTGAAAATTTGACAGAGAAAATTAGTTAATTATATCAATCCCAGGGTTAAGCTGGTAATTATTTTGATAAAATATCCTTCAATAAAAACATATTATAATAGCATGAAATTATAACATTAGGGTTATAAGTGAAACCAATTGACTACATAAATATTTTATTTCATAAATATGTATATATATTTTTTTCCAACATAAATTTTCTGAGCATTTTCCTTTTTGCATTCTTTACTACAATTTAACATGTGGAATTTTTTCTCAAGCTTTTTCACTATATACATCATCATCATCATCATCATCATCATCGTTTAACGTCTGTTCTCCATGCTAGCATGGGTTGGACGGTTCAACCGGGGTCTGGGAAGCCAGGAGGCTGCACCAGGCTCCAGTCTTATCTGGCAATGTTTCTACAGCTGGATGCCCTTCCTAACACCAACCACTCCGTGAGTGTAGTGGGTGCTTTTTACGTGCCACCTGCACAGGTGCCAGGCGAGGCTGGCAATGGCCACGGTCGGATTGGTGTATTTTATGTGCCACCGGCACGGAAGCCAGTCGTGGCGGTGCTGGCATCATATATATATATATATACAAGCACACACATATACACAGCATGCACACGCACACACATTATATAATGGGCTTCCACACAGTTTCCATCTCCCAAATTCACTCATAGCATATTGGTCGGCCTGAGGCTATAGTTGAAGACATTTACCCAAGGTTCCACGCAAAAGGACTGAACCTGAAACCGTGTGGTTGTAAAGCAAACATCTTAACCACTGAGCCAGGCCCAGTAAAAAAAGTGTTTATCCTTTTATGATCTTCAGGAAAGGCATGAAGCTCACAGCTTCCTACTTTGTACAAAATGGTTTAAGATGCAGTGCATAAGTTAGATACTAATGCTTGTAAATTAGTGATGGGTACAACGAGGCAAGAGATAAACAAGTCAAAATGTCAGGATGGTACTGCAGTTTCAATTCTTGGTTGAAACCACTTCACTTCTCTTATACAATTAATATATTTCTAATTAGACTTGTTATGCTTACGGCATTAAATACATCAACTCTAATTTAACTGCTGCTTTTCATGGCAGTTGGTATCTCTGAGTACTTAACCACAGAGGTTAATATTCTTTCTTTTAATAATGCCTGAGGAATTTACCACAATTCTCATTCACGGAGAAATAGGGGAAACGAAAGCAAAGTTATTCGTGTTCTGTTGGAAAAAAACAACATTTTTTTTTACTGAAGGGAAACGTCTGTAAGCACAAAAAACGAATTCTATGAGCATTAGTGCATGTGTGTGTAAGAGTGTGTGTGCGAATATATATGTCTGTGTATGTGTGTGTGTATACGTATGTATATGTGTGTGAG